>NC_048900.1:4277943-4315424 GCF_011077185.1 Oxyura jamaicensis | reverse complement strand
TTTTTTTTTTTTTTTTTTTTTTTTTTTTTTTTTTTTTTTTACTTAAAGCTAGCAACTTTTTTCAATTTTACATAATGGGGTTGAAGGGGTTTCTGAAATCCTAGTACACTAGGAAACCTGTAGTTCAGACATCTTATACACTGGGTTATGGCACAAAAGGGGAAATTCTCCACACTGGTATTGTGAATTAAATTGCTTACATTTTCAGTCATCATTTAGTCAAGTTAGGCCACATTTATTAATATTTTCTGATTAACTACAGTTTTTGGCAAAAGACCCTTTACCAAAGTAACTTGCAACCTTGCCCCCAGTATATAGATGGTTCTATTCCTTATGGTAAAAGAATAAATGCTGTCAGTGCTTTCTAATTGTATTAAACTCTGTATTGAAAAATATAATAAATGGACATAAATTTATTAAGATCTAGAAAGAAATGTCTTCCTCAGCATGGGGGTGAATTCCTTATTAAAGGTACTTCGTCAGGGTTAGATGTATGTTTACCGGAGAGGGTTATCAGTGCTTCTCCTCATGCGTTGTCACAGCCCTTGGGCATTAGATCAGGCTGTTATTGCCTAGCATTATTTTGGTTCATATTCTGGAAGAACTGTCATTTTTTTATTTTTTTTTTTAAATAAAAAAAATAAACTTTCATTTTTTGTTTAAACACATTAAACCTGAAATCTAGCATCCAGATCAAAATAATAATTTGGTTGAGTTAAGAACCACCTGTAGTTGCCTTTTGCTTAGAGTTCTAGTTTCAGTTCTGTATTAGTGCAATGAGCAAGAGCCTCCCAGGCTAGGAAGCGTTTCTGCTGCAGTAGTTAACACTTCTGTAGCATCACCTGTGACAATATGCTGCTGCTGCCCTGAAGGGATGCCAGTTTGAGGTGAGTAACTTTCTTACACAAAAAATAGCCTTTCAGTGAAGAATATGTGATCATTTCCACTGAGGAATACTAACTATAGTTTTATTTTGCAAATTCAATAATATGTGTTACCAGACATACTGCTTAGGGCATAGAATAATCCCTCTAATGTCTTCCACAATGTACCGTATCCTTCCACAATGTACCGTATCCAGTAATAAATGTTTATGAGACAACACTAATTGAACACAAGTTTCACTGCAATGAAGGGGGTTATGGACACTATGTAGAAGAGAAAAGATTTCAGTTTTTTCATCCTTAAGATGAATGGAAAGACCGGGTACCCTTATGACTAGGAAACTGAGACATTTTATAGTACTTTATAGAAGAATTTATACAAACATAATATTTTAATACATTAATTTTTTCCACATAAATATTTCAGCTGTTCCTCTCTGATTAAAGTTAAATAAAAGATATTCAGTTAGCTTAGATAGCTATTGGGAAAAATATACTTGGATTTTTAACTCCTAGAAATTGTAATAGTAGCTGAAGAGCTTATTTAAAATGTCAAAATTAGGAAATACATCTTTCTACATTGTAAAAGTTCTAAAATTTTGTTCTAAAGATCAAAAGAAAATAATTTTATTCCTGACAAACTTTCAGTGAGAGCACACTGTTGTTCTCCACAATCCTGGTGGTACTTGACTGTCTACAACTTCTTGGAAAGGATTTAAAAAAGCAAATGTTTTGCTACCTGTCTGAAAATGTCTCTGGGACAGATCTTTGGTATAACTCCAGAACCACTACTTCCTGCTGCTAATGGGGAAGGTTATTTTGAGGATGCTAAGGATACCTATTATTTAAGATTCCAATGAAACACCATTGAACATTGATCCTGATTTTCTTTGGATCACAGGTAAGATGTATGTACAAGAATTCAGGCATATGATAGCTATGAAATAAAACAACTGGGTATATAATAAATAAGTTATTTGTGCCTTTAATGGAAAGACTGTCTGAACAAACAGCATACCATTTTCTTAATAAAGCTCACAATCAAAGTGTCTTAGTGGATATTCACCTGCTTTTACATGTCCAGGGAGCAGCAAAAAGCACTTGTTCCATCTTCATTTGCCAAAGAGCTCGTGCCCTTTCTGTCTGAGTCCTTCACAATAGTTATCCGTGCCTTGTAGTTTCCAAGTTAAATTGCACTGAGCATCTTTTAAAGTTCATTTTCAGTTTTCAGTTCAGCAGCATTGTAGGCACGGAGCATATTATCATGTGTTAGATTTTATGTGCTGTTTCCATTTTCAATGTAGGTTCCTTGTTCCAGTCTCTTCTTGGACCTTTCAGATCTGCCTCTCTTGTCATGCTCTGCCCTTTTAACTGAGGCATTTGAGATAACCCTCTGTATGTATTTTGGCAGTTGGAAGCAAGGCAGTTTCAATGGCAGGGTATAATTCTGTATTTTCTACCAGTTTTGATCCATGAAGATTATTGTCCTGCAGAACACATAGCTCAGCCTATTAAAAGTATTTTCAAGTTACTTTCAGGGTGCACTTGAAGAGATAGTGAGGTATGAAGGCAGTACTGTGATTTTGTCCTTCAGACCAATTAAATTTGAATCAGTGGAAATCGCTAGCATTTAGTTTCTGCCTACTAGGGGAACTTCAGAATTTAGAAGACTTGCATAAGGGTCAATTTTGTCCATATGAATATAAAGCAACTTCGGTGAACTCATTGATTTTTCTTACTGAAAAAAAAAAGAAAAAAAAAAAAAAAAAAAAAAAAAAAAGGTCATTTTCTGACTATGCATCTTAGCATTTTTAATATGAACCACCAGGCATGTATTCAGTGGAAAACAGATTCATATGCACATACTCAGTGGCATGCATTCAGTCTTCCCATTTCTCACACTGATGTAGGAAGAAATAATGTGCTAGCTATTTCTAGAATGCCTGTTACCTTAATGTGTGGGATATAACAAAGTAGAGTCTTCTTTCTCTTCCACTTTACAAGAAAATTAGTTTTGACTATTGCTTTATATGAATCTGCATGATGAAAACTTAGGTTAAAAAGACTTCACATCTTTTCCACCCCAAGTTATGACAGGAACTATTCCTTGTAAATCTCATTATGATAATCAAATCCTATTACCTTATGCTGGAAAAAAAAAAAAAAAAAAAAAAAAAAAAAGGCATTTACATGCAAGTCAACTTTAGTGATTGGCATTTTTATGATACCTAGGTGCTCTTCATGCTTCTTTTATGAGAATTGAATTAGGTGACCTGGAAGTTCAGAGTAAATGTTTAAGCTTTACTAGTCCTTGAAAAGTGGAAAGATGGAGAAGATGTTGCTATACTTGTTAGTGAAACTACTCAGAAATTGAATTACAGATGCTTTCAGGGTCACATCCCATCTTTATGTAATTTGCAGAAGCAAGTTATCTCACTGACCCTCAAGCCTTCTACACAACTACTTCCTTGCTTAATAAAAACAACTAGATCATCTACTTTGACAAGCCAAAACTGGGAGTCAGTTTTTAAAACCCAAGTCCAACAAGCTATTAAATATCACTTGCTCAGTATTGCACTCTCTCACTTCCTTCTGCAGCGGAAGGCACTCAGTACCACACTGGATGATGCTCTGTAGCTTGCAGCAATGTGTGCAGTGACTTCATGGTTTTGTTCTATTTTAAGGTCATTAACTGTCTCTGAAATCTTCAAAATGCAAAAATCACTTTTAAAGGGTTTATTTATTTCCCAGTTTCTTTGTTACCCTTTCCTTACTCCCTGGCTTTGAAGAGCTTTTAGCTAACATTCTGGAAGAGATAGATAACATGGATGCTACAGCCTGCATTTGAACTCTGTTACTAGGCTGTAGATGTTGTCTATGCTACAGGTTCGTACTGATACAGCTGTGCCACCAATGCACATAGTGGATGTAAAGTGTGCTGATAAAAGCATTTTCCTGTTGATGTAGATACACTATTTCCTTGAAAGGCAAGGAAATGGGTAAAATGAAGTAAATGGGTAAAAACATTCTTTTTCAGGACATTTCCTTACCAACACACAGAAACTTACAAGGGGTCTTCTGTCTGTTTGGCTGTAGCTTTACAGGGTTGTGCTCATTGGTTTGTTACTTCGTTCAACAAATTGTTTAAGAAAACTGTTTAGCTGAACTTCTTGGTATTTAATGTTACTGAAAGTGTTGTTAAGAAAATGGGAAGACCTGAAGGGCAATATTAATAAGGTGTGCAGAGAAAATGTCAAACAAGTATTACACTGGTTACAATAAGGCTTTTAATAGAAGAATCCCTTAATAAATTTAGAATAGTTATATATCATAAGTTAAATAGTGTTAGTGATGTCTGGGTTACCTGGGTCCTTCATTTCCAACAGTTGCAACATAGAAGTAATCTATCTTGTTTTCCAGGGGAGTGGTGGAGTCACTGTCCCTGAGGAAGGAAGATTGGACATGGTGCTTAGGGACATGGTTTAGCGGGTGTTGGTGGTGGTACGGGGGATGTTTGGACCAGATGATCTTGGAGGTCTTTTCCAACTGTTACGGTTCTATGATAATCTTTTAATCTTCTGCGTGAGTCTGAAAACTCTGATTTTAATGCTGTACTACATTTTCACCTACATTTTCTTAATTTTCTGAATCTCCTCGCTAATCTATTCTGTGTTTCTTAGGTGAAAAAGATGTCCCTTCTACCTTATGTACAGCAAATGCTGTGGTAAAGCATTTTTTTTTTGTATATAAAGAACGTGATTTCCCAGGGCATACAATTATTTCAGTACTAAAAGTGAGAGAAGCATTTTGAACCCTATATTGGTTGAATGATGGTCAGATGAGTGAAAGAAAACATAGGATGTTCCAGAAAATAGGACAGATAGGACAGGATGGTAAAATGGAAGTATATGTTGCTTGAATGCAAGTCTTTTATCTCCAGGGGTTGTTTTTTCATTCAAGCATGTAAATTTAATGATATTTGATGAAATTTATTTATTTGCTTCTGGCAAATTTTTTTTTTTTTAATTATATTTTATTCTTCTTTCATAGTAATAGGGTTACTCATCTTGCACCACAGAATGGCATGCATCACTGTTTTTGACCAAGGAGAAAATGATGAATCTTTATTGTATTCAACAAGCTATGCAATTTCTAGTCCAGTGCTGGTGAGATTGATATGCCACAGCATCATAAACTACCCCAATGTTGATAATGCTTAAGTAAAAATAAGAGCAAGTTTATGTCATCTTGGCAAAATCACAATTTGGAATATAACTTTAATTGTGAATAACTACTGTAGCAGTAAAATTGCTAAATCAGTGGAAAGCTTAAACTAGATAATATCTCTTATCACTGTGTAATGTGGGGAAGAAAATGGTAGAGGAACTAAGTAATATGACTTAGTACAAATTGTAAAAATAAGGATTCTTTTCTTAAATTTATAAGTTTCAAAAACAAAGTGTTCTATACAGATCTATTTACAAAATGTTCATAGAAACACATCAAGTGGACATTGTTGAAATAAGAGGCAAATAAGATCATACTTTTCTCTGTTTGTTTTTTTTTTTTTTTTTTTTGGAAGCTTCTGTACAACTTTTGATTTGAAGACAATGGAAAAATTATACATGGTATGTGGGACTGAAATATTGTCTCATTATCTTCAGTGCTGAAGTTCAGCATAGCAATTTTGTGCCTTTGGTGTGGTTCTGACTGTAATACGTTCCTATCAGTCTCTTGATCCTCTCCTGTTTTCTAAAATACTAGTTATTCTGAAATTTACAAACTTGAATTTGTAGAATTTTGTCAGCTACATATATTTTTATAAAGGTAGTTTACATCTTCACATACTTATCTAGAAAGTTTCTGCCATCATGGAAAATGCAGGGGAAATGAAAATCTATCTTGTAAGTGAGGAGCAAACTGCATGGACCTTTCTAGATCTGTGTCGTGCTTTAGCTGGGATAGAATTAATTTCCTTCACAGAGGCTGATATGTGCTGTATTTTGGATTTAGGAGAAAAATAATGCTGATAGCACACTGACATTTTAGTTGTTACAGAGTAGTGCTTACAGAGATGAAATAATATAGATGGTGAGATGTGTTAATATATATATGTTATATGATATAACAATAATAACAAATAATATCCCATCTTTTTTTCTGTCCTATTAAACTGTCATTATCTCAACTCACGAGTTCTACCTTTTTCTTTTTCTTTTTTTTTTTTTTCCCAATTCTCTCCCCCATCGCACTTGAGGGGGAGGTGTGAGCGAACTGCTGTGTGGTGCTTAGCTGCCTGTTGGGTTAAACCACAGTGCTCTGACTGCAGTTTCTAGTGCAATCACCAGTCTCGTGTCATTCTGAACATAGGCCTAGATTTTATTTAGGTAATTAGATATATGAATATCTCTGGGGGATCTGGGTCTCAGACCTACATTCCTCATTTCCCTTATCTGTAAATGGGTGGTGTTGCTCGTCGGGGTCTTTTTTTAATAAGTATAAGTCTCCATTGTGGAGGGAAAAAAACAGTTGTAAATTGATTTACCTATATCATATAGGGGCATAGGAGACAGGATCTTCCTCCCCTCTCAAACTCTATGATAAAGTGTGAGTTTAACTGCTTTGAAAATCAGGGACTGTTTTTCATAGCAATTGCAAAGACTTATACTGATGCAAATCCATTTGGCTGGATTCCATTTGTATATTGACCTGAATGAAAGTATGCTGCAGTCAAGTAACTTACCTCAGGATACAGAATTAGATCATAGTCAGGTCCCTGGTCTGCTACTAGTGTTCTTTTTTCTCTCTCTCTTTTGATTTGAAAAAGAGAGGAAATTGGCCTGCTTTCCCACTGCGTTGCATCTTACACCAGGAAGTGGACCTGCACAAAAGTAATGCACAAACTTCCAACAAACAATCATTTTTTACTTGGAAAATGTGTTCTTGTGGGCATCTCAAGACTTACACTTAACTGGCAAAGTAATATTTTCTTCTCATTAGCAGTAGAAATTCTGTGGTGCAGCCCTTTAGCCTAGAATTAAAAACTCCTGTGCAGGAAGGAAATGAGACAAGATTTTCTTCCCTCAGTTTCACCTGATGAGGCCCCAGTATGTCAGAGCACATCAGGACTGTTGGCACACTCTCAGCATCCCCAAGGTCTTTTTATATTACTTCCCACAAAGACTCAGGTCCATCCAGAGTGGTGCTGCATTTCATCCTAGGTGCTTCAGTGTTTCACCTTCTTTGCTCTGTGGCTAATTTTATAGCAAGGATTATAAATATATATATATATATATATATATATATATATATATATATGATTATTTTGTTTGTTTGTTTGTTTCTTTGTTTTGAGGTAGCCATATTGCCTATGGCTACCTCAGAAGATCATCCGCTTTATTCATGAGACTTTGTGCCCAAAGTAGGATCCTAAGCCAGAAATAAAATGGTGGAATATCAGGTAGGAAAAATGTGTTATTCCTGTATTATTCTGAAGGAATAACAAAATATAAAAGAGAAAAAAAAAAAAAAACTCAAGCCAGTGTTTTTCATTTGAAGGTACTTGTGTATGGTATCTTTTAAACAGAATGCATATTTCTGTTCAGCAGGGTTTCCAGGTCAAATATTTCTGTTTGCATACTTAACTGTAGCAGTTCTGCTCAACTCTTATCCATACGTTGTCCTTTAGAGAAAGAAATGTATCTGGAGCTAATCTTTTTTAACAACAAAAATCTCCTTGATCTGTCATTGCAGGTGGGGCTGAAGGAAAGCTCAGCTTTTTAAGTGTAGTGAAGCCTTTATGTTCTTCACAAGATTTAGACAGTGCTTGCACAATTCCTTTGCATGTTTCTAAAAGGTATTAAACAAGAAATAAATGGAGAACTTTAATACTTTAATGCTAAACTTCCGATCATTTTTCACAAGACAAAAAAAAAAAAAAAAGGCAGGTAAAATTAATATGATGTTTTCTATGTTGGTGAGACTTCATTAAAAATATTGATATAATATAGATCATACTTTTTCACTGAAAGATTGTGAAAGATGGAAGTGTGTGTGAGATAGCTCTCTATTAATAGACAATTTAAGCTGAGTCCAGGAAACACTCGGATTCGGATTCTGAATTCTATTGATATCTGCTTTTGCTGTCAGTTTTGCAGGCATTTTTGTTGCTACCAATGACCATTTAAGTGGAGAAATGCAACTCCCAGCATGAAAGGATTATTTTGCTAATCTCCCTTAAAGCTTCCCCCCAGGTATTCTATCAATATGAGGTTGTTGGTAGGAGACAACTTAAACTTAATATAAATCCTGTTTTTTTTGGAGCTGTGATTTGAAGTTGCATGGCATTCCACAGTCATATAGAAGGGTATTTACTAGAACTGTGTGTATTCATTCTTTCATTCTCCTGTTCCCTAAATCTAAGACCCAGTAGGAATATTTTTTCCTGTAGCTGCCCTGGCAAATATGCCTTTTATTACAGGAGAATCACACTGCTTTCAAATCCAATTAGACTCATGCTATCCTGCTGTGACATACATTAAAAATTAGTAAATGAATCTTACAGAATGACCTGCTGCTTCTGCCATAGTGTTCCTTCATTTCATTAAAGGTTTCTTCAACCTGAATTTTATTTTTTCTGCTTCCCTACAGTGGGTTCTTTTAAGAACGGAGAAAATAAGGAAATACAGAAAACGTAATCGGAGGCAGTGCTGCAAATGGTACAGTAAGTTCCATCAGAGATAACTGAGATGACCCACCACTTTAAAATAGGAAAAAAAAAAAAAAAAAAAAAAAAAAAATCACTTCCAGGGCCCAGGACTAACTGTCAAGAGAACCCACAAGCAAATAATTTTCTTTGTGTAGGTTTTAAAACTCCTACAAAAACATCCACGTTTTAGCTACCCTACAAGTGCTTTAGAAATATGTCTCGTGAAGCAGATGAAGCTCCTACCCCAAAGGTACATTGCAAAGTGATTTCACCAAGAAACCTAAGATTTACTATGATTCTCCTCAGTAAATTAGATGCCAGCAAAATCACAGAACATTGCAGCCAGTGTTGGACCTGGTTGGTTCTTGCTGATTGACTGAGTCTTCATTTTGTTACACCTGAGAACTTTTGGTCTAGCACATCGGAATACGAACTAACACTCTAAATATTTTATTCAGTGCACAATTAAGTATCCCAGGCTTTAATTCAGCTTCATCAAAAGATTTCTTATTGCAAATAAAATAGCCATAATTCAGGAGAGTAAGAGAAGAGAGGCATGATAATTATAGCACAAATAATCAGAGCATTTGACTCAATTAAAATTTATTATTAAACTATGCTCTTTAAAATCTTTCATACATTAAAAGGTGCTTTACCTTGATGAGGTATTCTACCTTGAGGCACTGGGTTTTTGGGACTGTGAACCTTGCAAAGACTATCCTGGCAAATGGAATGGGCCATGTATATGGCACCATAGAGCCCTGTCATGCTCTAGCAAGTCCTATCTATCAAGTGATCTTCGGACTGTTCCAGTGGATAGCCACAACAGGGAAAGTCCGCGTCCAGCAGTGCTACCTACGTAGGTCCATCCTTCATGAACCAGAGGGTGCCTTTACAGTTGCCTTAGGGAAAGACCAGACCATCTGGAAAATAATAGAGCACTGGAGATAATGTTCTCAGTGATTCCCTGAGGGTTGGCATGAGGTATGATCCCTGTGACTGCACAGTAGCGTGCCTGGGACTGGTCCATTCATATGCCAGCTCTGGGATGAGGGATCCTAGCACAAACTTGGCCTCTGCTCTCCAGTGTGCCAAGCATAAACGCAGTGTATCTGAGGTGTGTACCTAGCTGCTTTGTTCTTCAGATCTAGGCCTGCAAAATGAAATCACAGCAGTTCTGAAAAGGCCCAAAGGCTGTGTTGGCTTTAACACTTGGATAACAACCTTCCAATTTGAAGCAAAGCTTTCCATAGTGGTTTGGTTTTGTTTATCTATTATGTTATTTCCACTCATTTGTTTTAATTGCTTAATTAATTTTAACTTGTGTTGTTACGAGATCTTTGTACTGAGACTATCCTGTTTACTCACGCACTTGATTTGTCCCCACAGCTGCAATCTGAAAACCTTTCCTAGCTATGGTGGTCTTACAGAAGCAGACTGCATACACCATTGTGCATGAGCATTTAGTCATGGTAGCTTCAGTGAATGATCAGGTATCAAAATGTACTGGAACTCTTTCCATCATTTTTGTTACGACTTTTTTGTCAGAACATGGAGTCTGAACCGAATATATAGGGTTGGGATCATGCTAGTTTTTCTCTTCTGCCTAGTAACCTTGTAATGCTGTGGTTTGTACTACAATTTTGCTGATTATTCACCCAGTCTATTCAATTTCCAAGACAATGTGCATGGAAATAACTATCATCTTTTCCCTCTGCGATACCTGTGCTTTCTTGTCAGTGACTCACTCAGCCCCTATTCTTTTTCTGAATATGTATTTTTAATAGAAATGCTAAAGGTAGTAAGGCTACTTTAATGACTAAGTGCATTGAAAAGCATAGAGCAGATGCATTAAAAAGGAGTTTAGAGCTTGTCCTCAAAAAGCATATGAAACCCCACCAGAAAGATGGCTAATCTTTAAGACTAAGACTACAACTGTGGTGTCACATAGGAGGAACCCCTTTTATATCCTGAGGGGCTGGTTTGCATCTCTTTTCCAGAGGTACAACAACGTCAGAGAATTTGCCTGCTTATGCGTTCTATTAGGTAAGCAGGTGGGGAGATAAGAAGAGACAGGAAAGGACTGGAGTCTTATGTTCCTCTTTGTCCCTCCTCAAGGGTCTTTTTGCTGGTTTGAATGGGTAATAATTTACTGTTCTGTTTTGTTCAGAGATGGATACATAGTCCAAATCTAACCTTCTGTCAGAAATGATGGCAATTTTGTTGTTTTTATAAGTCATTGATTCATCAATGGCACTTTTTTCCAGCTGAACTAATGGTACTCCACCTAGCAGTTCTTGCTTATGCTTTATTTACATCAGCTCCTCTCTAGAGCCAATAGGAGCAATCGTTAGCAAGGGATTCTTGCACTCTTTCAGGCTGGAAAAGCCTGTGTAAAAGCTGGAGGCTGTTACAAATGAGTGAGAACAAGCAGGGTGTAAGCATCCAAGCTCCTGGCTTGCTTTGCAACAGGCAGTCCCCCGGCAGCAGGGTTCTCTGTGTAAAACACTCCTCCTCGAGTTATCGCCACAAGGAGGAGTAATCTGACCCATATGTATTAGACTTATAAAATAAATAAATAAACCTCTGGAGTCACCTACTCCAATCTCTGCAAACATGATCCTCGGAGATGAACATTTGCATTGAAATCAGTGACCCTCTGCCATATTACTTCCCTGTTCACTCATTTTATCCTATTTAATCTACATTTTCCCCTTCAGTAATTTTGAGCTATTACTGTACTTCTACCTGCTTTCCATATGCTGCCAACAGTTCTCCCACAGCAGCCTCCAACTTCTTTTTATTAATTCCTCTTAAGTGCTCGAAGCCTGTTATCCTGTCATCTTTTCTCTAGACAGGGCAAATTCAGCAGTCGGTTTTCTTTCCTAACCATTCTTAATATAATAGTTACTGTCTTCTGAATGTTGAGGATTTATTTTTTTTGTTTGCTGGCTGCCCTAGCTGGGTCTCTTTTTTAAGCTATCACTATTTACCACTAGGGAATGT
The DNA here is from genome assembly GCF_011077185.1 of Oxyura jamaicensis. NCBI lineage: Eukaryota > Metazoa > Chordata > Aves > Anseriformes > Anatidae > Oxyura > Oxyura jamaicensis. The sequence continues at coordinate 4,303,826 of NC_048900.1, read as the reverse complement.
TCTCAGCGGTGCTGATGTAGCCGTACTAGTGAGGACTATGTAAAATATTTCAATTCCATGAATAATACCTTTTTTCATGTAGCCAAAAGGACAGTAATCAGTGGGATATCAGAAAACACTAAATTTTACAGAAGTCAAAGGAAAAGTCACTGGCTACTGTGGAAATTGGTGAAAAATGACATATGAGAGGTTAAGGAGAATGAAGAAGTATCTTAATAACCTTGTACAATAATACCAACTTGTACAATTTTTTATTTTTGAGAAAAAAGCTTTAAAAAAAAAAAAAAAAAAAAAAATTAAAAAAAAAAAAAAAAAACTTAGAAATAATATTTAAAATCCTTCTGTCCTTGTGTTCTCCACAAAAAATTCTGGGCCAAGCTCCTTCACTGATGATCTGCCACTCTTGAGTCAACCAAAGCCACAGTGCTTCACGTGGTTTGCAGGGCACCTATTGTCTGGTTAGTGCATCACCTCCTAAAGCACAATATTTACTGAACGTAGGTGAAATAACTTAGCATGAGGCAAGGTCCAGTTTGAAAGAACCTGCACTGATTTTGATTCAGAGTTAGGAGCATCTGTTTATAGTGATACTATGAAGAGGAACATGCACCATAGATTTTTAAAAATTATTTTAAAATTGAAGGGATGAAGGGTTGCTTTATGCATAAATTATATGTTTGTTTGCTTAATTTTTAATTTGCAAATAATTGTGTATAATGTGCACTTAAGATTATTTGAAACAAATGTACAATGCCCCATCTTCTTTCTCTCTCAGCACAGTGCCAAAAACTAATGGGGTTCTCCCCCATTATATAAATCGCTTAAAAATATAAGCCTTTAATTAAAGGTATCTGTATGCGAAGGTTTTTTCCTCAGAATATTATTCAATGTTGCCACCTTCAGGCCAAAGTTTGTCAAAGCATTTAGGAAGATTTGACCAACCCAGAATCTTACAAATCTGTATTTTTACAGGTTTAAAAACCAAGGTAGTGCTTTCTCTTCTGCGTGTTGGGAGGGCGAGGGCAGGCAGGGTAGGGTAGCAATGTGAATTTGGGGAAATTAAATTCCTTGAGCTTAAGGAAAGAGCCAGGGGGAGAAAAATACTACAGTTAATTAATCCTATTAAATGTATGGTGTCCTTTGATAAATCATCTCAGAGAATTAGAATGATGCTTGTTGGTCTGCTGCAGTTTACTTGTTGTTGCCTTGTCTTTTGCAGATCTTTCCCCAGACTTTCACCTTGTCTTTCCAGTTCTACCCTGGCAGGATAAAGGTGAATTGTAAAGTGAATAAATTTGGCTTGGTTGAAATTCAGATCGAAGTTAAACCTGAACTTATGGGAGACATTCACTTAATTACAGAGAGAGAGTAAATTCTGCCAGAAAAGAAGCAAACTCCTGTTACAGTAATTAAACTTTGATCTCAGTCTGTAGCAAAATTGCTACAGCTACTTGGTCATACCAAATATTTGAGTTTCTCTTTATGGGTTCATTGATAAAATTGATAAATATAACTAACATTTGTAGGTAGGCACTCACATTAAGTAACATTCACCGTGTCCACGTTCTTGCCTCTGCTGGTTTCTTCCAGTGCTAAGTAGGGAGACCAGTCTATCGCGCTGAGTTATTGATTAACTGATGACACGATCCCATTTCCTGTGCATCCAAACCCAAATCCTTTTGAAATACAGCATTACACAGACAGTGCCTTCCACCCAGAAAAAAAAATGTCGTGCTGTTCAGTAACAACAATGGCAAACACTCCCTTTGGACTGAGGCATAACGCTTCACTTCCCTCTTAAATGGTTTTGCACTGTTGCACTAAAGAGCTGGCACATTACTCCCCACAGGTGGCTGCATTTTAGCGGCTGGGTGAAGAGAGTCTATTTCATCTTTCAGCCGAAGTGAGTACTAAACATAACATAGGGCTCCTCTATTTCCACAGGCTATTAACCTTCCAAAACATTCACCTCGGAGGCTAAACTTCGCAGTACTTCAACTTCGATTCTGAGAAATGTCTCTATTCCAGAATGACACATTAAGTGAGAGTGAATTAAGTCCCCGTGCAACAAATGGTAAGCATGTGCCAGAGCTAAGCAGGGGCTTAAACAGCTTTCTGAACTTAGTTCTTATAAAAAGTAGTATTTTTATTTTAGCAGATTTGAGCGAAAACTCTTCATCTATCTTTAAGTAACAAGAGAATATCAATAGGGCACGTGACCTGAATGAACTAATTTCTCTCTGTAAAAGCATTTTAAAATATAGCACATTACCAATAATATTTTCATAGGATTTGCAAAACAGAGCAGAAGTTCAGAAGAACTGAAAGCTGACATCTCCAAAAGAAAGCAGTAGGTCTGCAAAGAGACTCGTTAGCCTCCTTGACATTAAAAACAAAGAAAACAAACAAACAAAAACCACCTAGCTTTCTTTCAGGGAAATAAAATCCTCAATCCTCATTCAACTGACAACAGGACCACCTAAACAAATAGTTTAAATTTTCTTAGTTGATGGTAATATTTGCTTAATAGGGTAGATGGAAAGGGTTATTCACAGTAACAGGGCTGGTTTTTAAACCAATGGCACTTCAAGAGCTTAAAGTGTGAGTGCAATCCCAAGTGAACTGTGAGGGAGGAGCTTTAAGAAATAAAGGGGGATATGTATATATGTTACAGCTGGGTTAAACAGGATGCTGTATACGCCATGTCTATAAAGTATTGAAAAAAAAACATAGTAGAGAAAGGCAATAACTAGGTTCAATACCTCATTTTCATTCCCACTATCATTTAGAAAATACATCTGGAAATTAAATATTATCTGCATTTATAAAATGGACAATTATAACAAAAAATATGAAGGGTTGTAGAAGTGGGTGGTTAGTCAGAAATACTATCTAAAATGGAAGGAGGAAATAAAAGTGAATTTTGCTGTTGAAGGGAGGAAAGTGCATCCAACAATAATTCATCATTCAGTCACTGGAAAAGAGAGCTTAGCAGTCCAAACAACAGATTTTGAAATATTTAATCTTCAGGATCTGTGGATTTATGTATAGGAATAGGTGTCTTTACTGTTTTCTCAAATTAAATTGATTGAGCTCTGTGCATTATATTACATGGATTTATTCTGATTAGATTTAAAGCTAAATGTCTTTCTGCCCAAGGGAGAATCTGAGACGCAAGAACTTTTTTTTTTTTTTTTTTTTTTTTTTTTTTAAAATTAAATTTTTTTTTTTCCGGGGGCAAAACTTTTACGCAAAAAATTTTTTTTTTTTTTTTTTTTTTTTTTTTTAATAATGTCATGGATTTGTATCAGGGACACTGCAGCGTTGTTTCTTCATCTATGGTAGCTCAGATACCAGCATGCCAATTGACTGCTCCCATGCACTTGAAAAGCTGCTATAGCTCAGTGTGGCTACATGGGGGCATTTATAATACACTTGTCACAGTGGTATCTGAGCACTGTATAATCTCTAAAGTGCTTGAGGATGAATGGCATATATAAATGTAGAATATTATTACTGTATACTCTACTTAATTGGGACATGCTGAATAGGGATAGCTGCTTTACTGGGTCTATCTCCGTGGAAACTGATGACAGTGTATAGTAATGACTGTTAGTTAATCAAGGTAGTATTGGTGTATGTTCTGCTTACGAGGTCTGATTTAGTTTCTTCCAAATCAAGTGGTGTTTAGCTAGGAGACAAATGAGTGTGAAATACTGAACTGTTTTTTTAAATATGTAAGTTGCCAGATAAAGATGATGAGGTATATTGTCCTACATGCTTGGGTGCTTCAGTCCAGCGTGGCTGAGTTCAGTGGAACTGGCTGAGGGTAGGAGCAGCCCACCAGCATAGCACCAGATCACTTTGGATCATGGCACTGACAAGCCTGCTGGCAGTGCTAATTCTCACTTGGCATTTTCGCAGCTTGGAACAGGTGAGTGAGAATGGGCATTGCCCTACACATAGATGTGCACCAAATACTGTGTCACACCATCCGGTTATGGGTCTGATCATTCCAAAACAGCCCAGGGTGTGCGGTGTTCCTTCTTTCTGGTTTTCCCCGTGGAAGGCATCAGAGCTTAGGGATTGTGTGCAAGCATGTCACTCTCTTCGGCAAGTTGCCTTGTGATTACTTCTTCCTTGTCAGAGCCTTGCAAACCCAGTTTCAAGCACAGATGGCCCAAGTAGATATTTTCATTTGAATTCAGTAAGTCTCCTTGGACTGCGGTTAAGTCAAGAGCAAAGCAGGAGTTCTGCTAAATTTAGCTGCCGTCTGTAGAAGGACTAATTCGATTTTTAGTGTTGAGAAACACTGGCTTGATGGACTTGGCACATAGATGGAATTGCTACCACTTTATCATCTCAGATAGACTTAATCCATTTGCTTAGCTGTAATATATGAGTGTATGAGTACGTGCCTTTTTCCATAAGAATGTTGATCTTCTCTCACCTGACAAATCATATATTCCTTTCATAGGAAAGAAACACAGTCTTCACTGTTAGAAAGGTAATCACATTAGTAAATGTTGCAAATCAATGTATTCTTTGTAGCAGGGTACTAAAATGAAAAGCCCACAGATGTTCATTAATAATTAACAGCCTCACTATACAGCTGGTAAACACCTTGAATTATTTTATTTTACCATGGAACCAAAGAGAATTTACCCTTTCTCCCATATGAAGAAACCCTAGAGATACTGATAACTCATTTCTGATTAAAAATAAAAATGTAAAGTCACCGTGAAAGCACTAGCTGATCTAAGAAATTATTTGAGCATTCTTTTCAGAATTATTATTTCTTTTGATACAAGAAGTACTGTCTTCCATATGAGAAAACACCCTGTGCAATGGATCTGGTAACTGCTAGAAGGCATCTTGCTAGAGCTGCTTGAAATACACATTGTAAAATTAAAATCATTCAAAGTTCATTCTTCTTCTGGATTCACAGAATTTCCATAAAAGTTCGGAGTTTCCATAAAAGTTCCATAAAAAAAAAAAAAAAAAAAAAAAAAAAGTGTTTCTCTGATTTTTCTTTTCACACAGTCGGTTATTTCTGCACTATAAAAAACTTTGGATTTGCTTCTTATCCTTAGCTGAAAGGCATCAGAAAAGCTGAATGAAACCCTATGACGTTAATCTGCAATTCTAACCTCAACAGCAAAATTGTTGTTTGTCTGTGTACCTTGTACCCTACATTTGATATGTTTCTCAAAACTTCAGCTGCTGGAATCACATGCAGAACTAATCTTATCAGACTTATACTGTCTAAAATTTAAAGCGTCTATTTTAAACTGGTTTCCTAAGTACTCATGCTTCATATGCAGCTGTGTAAATAGCCTGTTTGGTGGAGTTCCAAGACAAGGTCAGGTGAGCCTCTTTCTAGAGATGCTTTTCTGGCCTTCTCCACTAACAGAAAGGGACTCTGGCTGACATGGATAGCCAAAACAGTAGATCTTTACTTTCTGAAACTCATTGTCTTGGATCTTTATGTTAAACTTCCATAACTCTTCACATACTTACGATTCTCTACCTTCAAGAACAGTGCACTGCATGTTGTTTTTCTTTGTGGTTTCTTTTCAGAATAACATACTCTCTAATATGGTTTCTATTCCCTGTACTTCCTGTCTATTTCACATTAGACTGAAGATGTGGCTGGAAAGGTCTCTCTACTGCTCTCTACCGCAGGTACCGGACCTCTTATCTGCCTCCGTGGTGAGCAAGGTTCTCAGTTTGCTCAGTGCAGAGAATCCACCTAACCATTTTTTGTGGGACCAAAAAAGAATCGGGGTAGCTCCTTGATGAAGCTCTCAGCAGAGCTCTTGGGAAAGGCCATAAAAGCATTTCACATGCAAATATTCTACTCGCATTTGTAGTTGTATAATCTAGATGAGTACTTCCTGATTTAGAGATTTGAGAACAAAATGTAGCCCTATTAACTTAGCTGTTCCTAGGCTGTCAGAATGTCAATTATGACTAGTTGGACCCTGGATAATTAGACAACAAATTTCTTGTTAACTGCCAGTAGGAATCAATTTTTGGTATGGTCTTAATTTATTGTATTTCACAGAGTAGGTGTATTTCACAGACTGATTATTAGTTTTATTCTGTGTAAGCCCTTTCAGGATGAAATAAAATTATGACCAAGTCTAACAATGGCCATGGATCAAGACGTTTTCTTCTCTGTGTCATCATCTGAGTGTTATGAAAAGGTCTCCTCCCGTTATTAGTTTAGGAAAGAAGGCTAAAGTTGAAAAATAGAACAGAAAATAAAGGGAAGGCTATCGTCTGCAGTAGGCACAGAGACACTATTTCAACTCCTCCCAATTTGCTAGAAAATATCTTTGCATGTCTCATCACTACTTTTGATTTTCCCCATTTTCAGCTTCTGTTAAAATAGTCACTGAGGCTGTTGCCTTAAACTACAGTGGCTAAACAGCTTTAGAATGGGGTGAATTTGCAACAGGATTGTTATAATTTGTGTCCAGGGACTGGAAAGAACTGTACATCATAATGCAAGTGGCATATGCAATATTCTAAATGGTGAAACAAAAAGGAAAAGAAAGGAAATCACTCATGGACATGCCTGGGAATTGACAAAATAGTTTCCTCAGAAGCAATTCTTTCATATTATGAAAATATATGCCTGGACCATTTTAAAACTTTTTATTATTTACTCAATAGACCTTAACAGCTCTGAAGCTTACTGCAGTGTTTGTTCAGTAGATCAGCTCTGTATTTCTGGTCTATCATGTAAATATATATTGGAACAATTCTAAAAGGGTGCATTTCACTCATCAGACCATAGCGGCTCCTCTGGTACCTGTTATGTTGTACAGTATTTTGTAGTATGTTGCAGCTCCAACGTTAATACTGATATACTGATCTCCATGGCGTGCTCTTTTCTGTGCTCTAAGGACTGCTTTCCCAAACCACTCAGGTGCCTGAATAGAAAGTAAGACTGCTCCAAGCAGTATTATGTTGTGCCATGCTCCTGTCTCTTTCTTTAAAAAAGAGGACCTTCTGGAGATGAGCAATTGGGAATTGCCACTGTCCAACTTTTCCTAGAGGAACCTACAGTTAAACTAATGTGAAACATACAACTTCCTTCAATCTCTGGTGGTCTCTAAAGGCATGTTTGAATATTTTGGTTTGCTGGTTTATCTCTGAATGTCTCAGTGATGTTATCTTAAACACACAGGATTTGATGTCTTTTTGAGAAAGATATTCAGCTTTCCCCAGTTCTTGTCAGGACTCCCCGCTGAGAATTTGCATGCTTCTAGTGACCAAAAGCAAAGCAGGATCAGCAAGCTGGAACATTTTATTAATGTCCAAGGTGCAAAGGTTTACTTCCGAAGCCCTGAGCATCTACAGATTGTGGGAGAGAAGCACGTCTACCAACAGCTGTTACTCAAGACTACAAAGCTTTTCACCTGTGCCTGGCTTTCCCACACAGTGACAAAACCTGAGTTTGAGTCATTTACCTCAAATGCTCTGACAGTACTAGGATCCTGCATTAGCCAGGGAAACACTTAAAGGCTGGACCAGAATCTCAGTGCATGTTGGCTCTATCACTGGAAATATTTTGTATTGTTATCTCTGTTCTTTCCCTTATGTTGGTTAAACAAAGCTGATTAGTTACTGGGGTTTGTTTTCTTTCTTTTTTTTTTTTTTTTTTTTTTGATTTTTGCCTTTTCTTGTTTTCTTAGTTCTTTCAATGCTGCTGGCATTGCTGAGGCATTAACACCAGTAAGAGGGGAGTTTGCATATGCAAATTTTACACCCTTAATTAAAATTGGGAGGACTTGATTATGCTGCTAAGCCCCACAGCTGAAAATATGTAAACAAAGGTTACATGCTTAGAAAGGAAAATTGAGCCTTAAGTCATGTTTTTGTGATAGACTTTTGTTAGTTCTTATTCTGCAGTTAACGTGAAGCCCAGTGCCAAATTAAATTCCTTATTACTAGATTGGAGTGCATGCTGCTCCAGGAACTCACTTTGTGGTTATTTGGTTTAGGTTTGGGATTGCTTTGTTTTCATTTTGTATTTGCTCATCTGGCTTGGAACCCCTTGCTTTCTGTTTGGTAGGAATAAACCAGATCAGGTGTAGCTTGTATAAGGTGATGGGTGCATCTACAAGAAGTGATTAACAGGAAAAAGAAACCATGGGGGGTTGTTGGTTTAAATTGTATTCCAATGTGTGGCCTTAGGTTTTGGAAACCCAGGGAATGCTGTGTTTTTGCTGTCTCCAGAAGTTACGTATGATTTTCATTGGTGGACCTGAGAAGGCAGGTAGGTGAGATATTTTCTCTTGTGGTAGACACCTTTCTCAAAATGCTTGTTCCCACCCTCACACTAGTCTTTAGCAAGTTTCAGTTATGTCAATGCAGCTCTCCTTGGTAACTGGATCATTCAAAAGATCCAATAAAAAGCAAAGCAATAAACCCAGCAGAACACTCTAGTTCTGTGTGCTTCCTCTAAAAGAGCTCACTTCACTTAGCTAATTCAGAGCACAGTTCTATACTATGCTGGTACCACCAAGAGCTGTGGTGTGAGCCAGGGAATAAATGGCTGGGGAGGTGTAAGGTGAGGAGCAAGAATTTCTTAGACTAGATAGAATATGCTATTGTCATGACTGTACTGTGCAGATGGACCCTCTCTGATACAGACAATGCCATTACATTTCAGTTTTCCTTATTTTTTCTAATCATAAAGCAATGTAGTGGTGCAGATTTTTTTGTTTCTTCCAACCTATGGCTTATTGAGTAGTAAAGTTCTATTTTTCTGGCCAGTTGTCTTCTAGTCTTAACACGTAACTTCAGTCTCAGAACAGATAGGAATTAAAGGACAATAGATGCTTATTCCCACACACCCACACCTTTTCTAAGTGTTTCCATAAGAATCCATGTATATGGTGAAAAGTAAGTGTGATATCCTACCTTGCTATTTTTGTTAGACTTGTTCTGTAAGGCAAAACTGACTGTACAAGTCACTTGGCAGTAGAGAATAAGACTGTTGTTATAGGCAAGAACCTCTGAGATTTCCTAAGGCATGGTGTGATGTGCCCTGTTAAATTTTTAAGAAGAAAAATAGCAGAAACTTATTTTTTTTCAACATTGTTCTTAACTTTAACACTTTGAGGTCTTCTGTTATTACTGTCTGACTATCTATCACTTTTTTGTGTAATGTGAAATATATGCATCAAAATTCAGGATCTGCACAGAATTTTTCCATAAATAGGCAGGCTTGGGAAATGGCACTGTCCCTTGGAAACAGCAAAGGACAATGCCAATGCATCACATTTCCAGTTTGCAAGTTCCACCGACTCATTTCACTGAAGGATACAATTCAAGTCCACTCATCATGCTCCACATGCAGTCTCTAATTGATTAGGGATGACAATTGTAACAGAAGTTGCCACAAACTTCACGGGCCCCTGGAGAAACCCCAGTGAGATTGTAGCTGTCGGGACCTAAGTTCAAGGCAGATCAGAGCTACCTAATCACCTATCAGAGTACAGCCTTAGGTGAGATTCAGTGCAATTAAGAAATACAATTTTGATCAAATCCCATAGAAGTAAAACATGTATTCACCTACTCTACATACTGACCCTGGCATAAACGTGCAAATTGCTGTGCTTTCATCTATGATATAGAGAGAGACTTCACATCATCTGAAAAATGGATCTCTGCAATTTGTCTTAATTTTGCAGAGTATTTAGATGCATGGCCACAGCAATACCCAAACTAGATTATTAATAGAAAGCAATGTGTTTTCTAAAGATGAACTGGAACCCAAACACAAAGGGCAAGTTTCAGTTATCAAGATAAAGCATCTTCTTTTGTCAGTTCCTGCACACATCGCATTAACATTAATGACAGTTTCAGCCACACGCATGTGTATCTCTCATTAACACTAATGGGCAATACATGCACATAGATCTCTGGTTAATACTGGTGGGAATTACATATACGTGCAACACTCATTAGCATTAATGAGGGTTCTCCTGTGGATATCTAATGATCATTAATGGGAGTTACACGCATGTGTATTCCCCATTAACATTAGTGGCACGTGCATCTCTCATTAATATTGATGGGAAGTACAGGAAGCCATATCTCATTAATATTAGTAGGAACGATGCACACACTGCAAGGAGACAGCTATTCCTGTTATATCCTCAGTGAAGGAAGTTTGAGCTGTTATTAATTGTGTTCGATGGAATCTTTAGTTTGTGCTGTATTTTCTTGGTGAATTTTCCAAGGTCTCCACGACCTTGGCCACAATGCACAGGTTTCCTTCCCATGTTAATGACCTGTTTCTGAAAAAGCCCAAACATTCTTTTCTTTGAAACCCATGCATGTCATCTCTGCAATTTTTCTAAGCAAACGTCTTTCTGAACTGCTGTTATTTCAAAGGAAATCTGTATGTGCTTTTCACAGCATAGGGTGGCACATAGCATCTGCTGAGTTATTACAAATTCTTGTGATCATAACTCCATTTTACATCATGCAATAATGTGGTATTGTGTTAAATTCTGATGTGGTTCCTGATGAATGTAGTAAAGACTAAAGGCCATAGTTTCCCTTTAGGGTTTTAGGGGAATAAAAAAAAAAAAAAAAAAAAAAAAAGAGCAGAGAATAGCTACAAAGCTGACAAAGGGACTAGAAAGCAAAACATATGCAAAGTGGCTGAGGGAGTTGGGGTTGTTTAGTCTGGAGAAGAGGACACTGGGGGAAACCTCATTGTTCTCTACAACTACCTGAATGGAGTTTGCAGTGATGTGTTGTATCAACTTCTTTTCTCAGGTGACAAGTGACAGGACACAAGGAAATGGTCTCAAGTTGCTCCTGGGTAGGTTTAGATTGGACATGAGGGAGTATTTATTCATGGGGAGGGTGGTCAAGCACTGGAATGGGCTGTCTGGGGAGGTGGTAAAGTCCCCATCCCTGGAGGTGTTTAAGAGACTTGTGCACATTGCACTAAGGGGGACATGGTTTAGTGATTGGGACTTGGTAGGTCAGACTGATGGTTAGAATTGGTGATCTTGAAGGTCTTTTCTCGTATGACTCTATGATTCTCTTCTGTGATTCAGTGTTGCATTCAAAAATGTGTTCTCACACCTGCCAGGCCACTTCTGCAGGACTGCCCATAAGACTGTATGTTAAATCCCCTTTTTGAACATCTGCCTTTGCTGGTGCACAGTGTCAGTGCAGAGATCCATGTTTCATGTGGTGGGGCAGATCTGTCCTGCTGGGCTGATCCTGGGCTGCTCTCTCCTCCTTGGGGCAGCCACACCTGGGCAGGTGCTGAAGAGCAAGGGAGAAAGTGCACGTGGTGTCCTTGTGGTGTGACCAGGCAGAGCTGAGGAAGGCTGATCTCTCTGCCAAGTTACATACATGGAGAGAGGCAAAGGTGGTCATGTAAAGTTCTGGTCTGGGAATCAAGTGATCTGCAGTCAGTTCTCACCTTCATTTCCCACTGAAAGATAAATTATTTTTCTGTTGTTTGATATACCTACCACTTTGTACACAGGAATTATAATCTGAAATAAGATATCCAGAAGCCACCGTAATGGTTTAGCTACAGTTAATGCTCACAGTAACAACCATATCAGATATATGCTGTTTAAAACAGAAAGTAATACATCTAGTTTTAAAAGTGCCCTTTGGTAAGATAGTCTTATTGCTTTTCTCATTATTGCACAGAACTAGAATATTCATTGCCCATGCAAATTAGTTACAAAAAACAATGTTTGCAAATAACAAATGAAAACTAAAGGATTATGCTTGGCAAACACAAGTGTACTAAATCAGATTCCCTAAGGCTGGGGGAGGTATAGTGCAGCTCCCTGTGCCAGTAAGCCCCCTGCTGTACAAGAAAGCTCCAGCACGGGCAGAGGCAGGCTGTACCAGGGCTGCTGCTGCTCCATTTCAGGAGCCTTCTGGAGAGAGGGAGTGGAATGAGTGTGAGAGCAGTTTTAACTCCCACAGGAGCTGTGCAGACAAACTACCTTGCACAATCCTTCTCCACCTACCTTAGCCCTACACCTTTGGCAGCTTGCACAGAATACTCTTTTGTTACATATTGGTTCCTTATCATTACTGTGGTGCAAGAGTTGTTGGTTTGTTTACCAGCAGATGCTTCATTGCTGGGCTCCCTGACCTCGGTGGAGTCCATATGTGTCCTGTACATAATCTGTTTCAATTCACATGAAAATCAATAATGAATTTAGATACAGCGGACATAAATGCCTGAAACTCTTTATAAGAGCACACATACGGACTCAAACATATGCTTGTGTAAGACACGTGCATGCACATTCATCCATCCTGGAAAGTCCAATGCAGGAAAGGTGATTCAAGTGCTAAAGGATGATAGATGTCAGAAGACATCAAGAAAAATCATAACAATAATATTGTTAGGCTATGGAAGCATTAAAGATTCTAATCTGTAGCTACAGCTTTCACTTATAATTCAGAATTCAGATGCTAAACAAACTAAATAATTTATCAAGTACAATATGTTCTAACTCTGCAGCTTGCAAAAGCTGCAGCCATACCTTTGTTTCAAAGAGTCACCAAATGGTGGAAATGTCAAGCTCTTCCTTAAAGTGCATCTTCCTCAATTCCCCTGGTAGATACAACTGATTTTTTTTTCTAAAGATGTTTTATTGTTTTTCTACTTTTCATCAGGGTGGGGTTGCCATGGAAATAAAGTAGGATGTCTTGCTGGGTTTCACCTTTGCTGTCTTGCTTCATATGGTTCTCTCTCCTCAGAGCAAACATGGTGGATGCTGTGCACATACAGATGTCTGATTTCAGATTTCTTTCTCGAGTGTGCTTGGCAGCTCCTCTCCTGAGACAGGGAAAGCAGCACTTCACAAGCAGCAATTCACATTCATCCTCCCACTCTCTAATGGCCACCATCACGTCTCACTTGCTTTGTGAGCTCTCTTTCAAGACGGACAAAGCTTTTCATGAAAGACTTACTCCCAATGTGAACAGAAATTTTGTTTAAGCATTTCAGTTAACTAAATGACCAAATCAATTCTCTGTCTCTTGAAGTTGGTCAGGGTTAAATGGTGAAATATGCCACAACAGATGGATGGTTAGAAACATCCATCTCACATCCCAGCAAAATGCCCAGAACTAAGCTGGTTATTGCATTTGTAAGGCTGGTTTTAGGCTGTGGCATTGCCGCCATGACTGAGCCTCTGGACTGGTCTCTCCTTTTCGTTTGCTGTTGATTTTCATCTCAGCTTTATTGGTTAAACCACTAGAATGTCTCCTAGGGGAAAAAAAAAAAAAAAAAAAAAAAAAAAAGTTCAAAATTTAAATCACTCAAATTAATGTTTTTCATCTTATATATCTCTCCTCACATCCTCCAAATACTAGATTGTAAATCTGTTATCTATATCTAAATTTCACAGTAATAGAATCTCAAAAATCCAGATTAAAAAAGGGATAATGCAAACTTAAGTGACAGTCCGTCAGTTTGAACCTTGCTGATGAGCTCTCCTCTCGTCGTGGATTACTGTCAGTGGAAACAGCTGATATTTTATATCCCAGTAGCTCTATGTCACCAATAAAATAATAATGCAACGTGAAACTTTTCAGTTCAGTATTTTGATTTCTCTTTGCAATTCAGCCAAATTAAAATTATGGTGATGTTTCACACAAACACCTGTGGATTATTAGTGATGTCTGCCTTTGCCATTTCTCAATACTCTACTTGAAATGGCCAAGCTGAGAAAAAAAATCCCAGTTTCCATTTCAGTCTTATTCTTGGATTTCCTTCTGTCTTACTCAGTAGAATTACATTAAATTTCCCGAGTCCTCTGACTTCGCTAACATTGCCCTGGCAGAACTTCAGTGTCATTTTTAAGTATCCCTATATTTGCTCATCTGACTACATTGGTCTCTGACTGCTGGTCCCACTTTTTCTCTTGAATAGATAGTGTTAGTGTAATTATTATTCATACATTATAGCACCCAAGAGATCCAGGCATTGCCTAGCTCTCAGTTAATGCCTTAGAAAACTTACAGTCTGGGTAGAAGACAAAAAGCAGCACATGGATAGCAAGACAGAGGGGAACAAAGGTGCACAGAGACTACATGACTTTGCATACTGAACAGCAGTATCAGCACTGTGATATTACCTCCTGCTTTTTGGGTATCGTGGTAACAGTGATTGAAGGGAACCTCTGGAGCCGTCAGGTGGTTGTGCAGCTGTTCCTTCAGGAGCTTTTTCACTGGATGATGGGCCAAAGAGCACAAAGCTATTTGTCTGAAAATCTTGCAGTTAGCATGAGAGGTTGGCTTGCCAGATGAATGGGTGATCGGAGTTGATTTCTTAATAGAGAAGTCACTCCAAAGGCTGAACAAACTTTTCTGTGATGTGAGAAACTTAGTGTACTTTATTTTGATGAACTGAGAATTCAGTTTTGAGTGTGGTAATAATGGCCTTCAAATACAGATTCACTCCTGTCATCGTGACAAGAACGGTATGTACTTTACAAGACAGACTGTGTTTACCATTTCTACCCCAGACTAACACTTCCAAGCATGGTATGTCACAGTTACAGGGATAATCATGGTTGCAGAGCAAGCTGTGCTTTGGCTTCTTCTCCAGATTGCTTCTCAGAGCAGAGGCCAAACTTCCTGCAAGTCATTCACACAGGACCAGGAAATCCTGCACTTTTAATACAGACCTCAGCCCAGTTTGCTCACACGTAAGGTCCAGCTTCCCCTGGCACCAGTAAACCTTTCCTCAGAGCTGTTGACAGTGCCTGGTTATAGTGACTCAAAAGCAGGCTCTGCACAAAAAGTGTTCAATCTCTCACTTGATACACCCGGTGTGTGTAGGTTCCTTGCCCTGTAAAAATTAAACTGGGGCTGCTAATGTGCAGCTCTTTTAGGAATGCACCAAACCATGCACAGCGAGAAGAAAATTAAAGGTTTTTAAAGGTAGTTCCATTGCTTAGCATCTTTAACAGGAAGATTTCAAAGGATTTTGTGTGAGTATTACTATTATCCCCAGATTATATACATGGTGAGACTGAGATAAAGTGCTGATCAACGACTTCTTCAAACATATGAGAGAGTTAAGTGATTAAATCAGGAATGGGACCCACCACCTTGGCTTCCCATTACATGTTGTAACTATCACATAGCCCCATGTCATGTACATTTGTGGTATTTATGATTCTAACTCAGCTGCACTCTGTGCCATGTAATTCAATGAAAATATGTGCAGTTTGGATGGGAAAAAAAAAAATATTTTGGGGGCAAGCCATGTGTGCTGATTACAGTCTAAAATTCATTTAGTGCGAAAATCTGATGGCTCTTGAAAATATCTTCCTAGCCTTTTTTGCTGAGCCTGCCAAAAATACTGATAATTAACAGAAGTCATTTCTGTGACAGAAGCAAAAAGACCGACCATATGTTTTGTTTATAGTCCTATACCATTTCGCTAAAAGAAAAATGGAACTTCAAATTAAAAATATCGGAACTGAAAACTTGGTTTATTACTTCTCATTTTTGTGCTAAATAAAAGCAGAATTTAACTTTTACATTTAGTTGTGTTATTAGAAACATCTAATACTATATGATTAACAATTTCTTTACAGGCTCAAGGACACAGTTATCTGAGCTGATGTTCTAGCATGTGAGTTGTGTCCATAGGTGACTGAAGTGGTAAAGTTCATGAGCTACATATCAGCTTTGTCATGTGTATAGTAACCATGATGTCTGCATTACAGCAAAGGTTCAGTCAGGTCCTGTTATTTTCCCCTAACTCTGTAAAACATTTCCATTAAAATAAAATAAAAAAGCTACCTCAGATGACCTTATTCTGGGAGGAAGAAAAGAAAATCAACGTCTGTAGCTGAAGATGATTCTCTCCTCAATTCTGCTGAATGAATAAAGTTTTCAGTGGCTTCCTTGCTGCAGAATAAAGCCAATAAAATGTAGCACTGTGACTAGAATAATGAGGGACTACATAGAAGTGTTTAATGTGTATACATGTTAATATGTGAAATACATTTTATTGTAGTCCTTCAGAAAGTTTTGCAAACCAGATAGTGAAATGCCTTAGATTTATCATATCATGTTTCAATAATAACAGTGGTAATGGATAAGTTCTACATATAGTAACTTCTTTGTGCTGAAGTCGTGAAGTTATCTATGATTGTCATTTAAACAGCAGATTCCCCTAAGCAATAGGGGAATGGATACCCCATTTCAAGTAATATTTCATATATGCATGCATTAGGTATTTATTTGGCAACTATGTAAGTTGTAGTGTTAACAAATATTTTTTTTAGGGTATGGGAATGAGTCTTCCTAAGATGACAAATACTCAGTCACCCTTTTATTCACTTTCTGATCTTTCTGTTGAGATGCCCAGTGAGTCAGTTAATTGGCAGCGGTCTCATGACAGGAACAGCAGTAGAGAGACCTGTGACCCTCTCCTTCTGTTTAGGAGGTTAATTTCAGCTCCTTTCTGCTGACCTGTACTGAATTCAAATTGCTATCCTAAAAGGAAAAGCCTGTGCAAGGGCCAAGACAAACTTTAAATGCAGGTATATTTTAGGACTTTTAGAAGGGGGCAAGTAGAGATGAGTAAGACCCTGAACCCAGGAGACTGCTGCACCTCAAAAAACTAGTGAATATCTGACCTACAGTTGAATAGAGGTCATAGTGTCTTATTTTTTGTGGGTATTATAGTACCCCCAGGTAGTCAAAGAGGCAGAGGATTTGTGATATTAACACAATCCATATGCTGACGAGCCAGAGTTCTGTCATGTCGGAACTCGGGTGCAGTTTGTCCATGCAACTGGATGAGAGCCATTTCAGTTTATCCTGGTACTCTTCAGTTATGTGATGCTTTAAATATTACCCATTGTTTTTATTTCTGTACATGAACAGTTCCCTGAAAAGGGGTACGACATTTATAATTTTAAATAGTTTAGAAATTTGTTGATATATACTTCTGAATGCTTTAATCACCTTGCCAAACCAAATCAATAAGCAAATATCTGTTGCCAGGAAAATGCTTCAGATAAATTAAGCAGTGTATCTGTATGCGTTTCTTCCTGCAGCAGTAGTAAACATACCAGGTCTGAATATTCTTGTTACCAGAAATTTGATGCAATGTTGATTATAACAAGCAAGAGAAGAGGGAGGAAAAAAAAAAAAAAAAAAAAAAAATCTGATTAAAGAGGACAGGGAAGAGCAGGTCAGCAATTGATTTGGTTGCTCATTTTAGACACACGATGTGAATACATCACTGATATAAATTTGTCAGTTTTATAGTGGACCAAAACTACAATTCTTGACAATCACCCTACTCAGCCTGAGAGAGCAGGACATTTTCCCCACTTCCAGAAACCTGGAAACGGTCTCTGAAAACAAGACCCAGTTTGTATCATCACAACACACAGAGAGGTGTCATTGAGGGCTGTAACTTCTGTCAGGCATCTCAGAGAAAAATTGGATAAACTCTTTAGTAACAACAATTCATCGTTAGTGCAGATGCCACTAGTTTTAAAATAGAAAGGGGAAAAATGACATGCTGTATAGGTGAAATCTCAGTAGACTGATTCATTTTTTTTTCCATGAAGCATTAGCAAGGTTTTAAATAGCTGCAAACTGCATATTAAAATGCCCATGTGTATAATGCATGAATAAGGGCACCTTTACTGAATACATTTTGGAACTGAGCTGTTTTTACCCCCTTCACAGTCTTTCTTTCACTTGATTATGTGAATACACAGGAATAGTGAGGAGCTCTTATCAACAATTAAATTTGACAGCACATCAATGGATTAAGATGCTATATAAAAATAAATAAATAAATAAAATAAAAAATCACTCCATGCATTCCTTTCTTTCCACTGCATTCTCAAATCAGGCCATTTCTCTGCAGCTCTTTATTTAGACACACAGCCTGGTTAATAATCATGTTTTATCCGCAGACTGACTGGGTTGTTTTCTTGGCTTTTTGTTGTTGTTCATTCACCTGTTACTCCATCAAAGAAATAAATAATCCTATCTTCATTTATATACCTAAGAGATGATTCAGATACAGGAAAGAATGTATGCTACTGAAAGGAGGCTGTTACATCTGCTGTTCTTGATATATGTGAACTGTGGCAAAAATCTCTCTACAGTTGTTTGTGTTTAGGATGAGAGTATGTAATAATGCACTTGCAAGGCAGGAATGACTCACTGAATATTTCAACAAGATATGTAGATCTTATGCTGGGCTATTCAATAAAATATATTTATTTAGATAAACCGTATATTTCTGGCACATGAGCCCATTTCAAGAAACAGATGCAGAATTTTTGGATCAAAGTAACTTGATTTTTTGCCCTTAAGTAGTGATTCTCTGTGTAACCATTATTTTTCAGCTCTGTAGAAAGGCTAGCAATTCAGCTTTTTAATGATGCCTCGCTCTAATGATAGAAAGAAAAGAGAGTGGAAAGTTTTGTGGTAGAGGTGGCTCTTGTCTATGACACTGGTTTTTTAGCTCTCAAGTCAGTGGAACAACGTATAGCTCCAAGTGACAAAGCTTATGAATTGCTGTTATCACTGAGAGCTTGCCGAGAAAATGAAGTGCGTGCCTACACTTCTATTTTATATTTCATGGAAATTAAAACAATTTTAGGCCCTGCATGCAGGCCTATACAGATACCCGAACCGTGTTTTTTCCATCTGACTCATGCCTTTGTGAGTCATTCACAGCACTTTCATAGGCAGAGAGATTTTCTAAGCTATTTATGATCCTTCTTTGAGTATACTTAAGCCCTGCTTTTTAATGGGGGCTAGGGGTGCACGGAAATAAAGTTAATTCTGGACAATGCTTTACAATGAAATAAGTTACAATCATGTTTGAAAACGAAAATCCATTCCTACTGTGACCATAAACAATTTCTAAGTAGGAGCAGGCTCTGACCTGTACTTCCTAAATCTAATCATAAGTAAGGAAACCTCTTTTGCCCCTTCTTGTGTGACCCTGACAAATCACATAATCTCAGTAAACTAAGATTTCAAATGGCTTCAGAGTTCTTCAAGTCCCAGGCTTCACACAGCCGCAGGGCAGACCCAGCCCTGTGTGGATGCTACTGCGATTGCTGGAGCAGTTGTTGGCAGGGGGGCACTATACTGGCAGAGCTACTGTGTTTGCTTAAATTAAAAATAAAATCAGCAAACAAAGGCATTGGCAAGTAAAGGACTCGGGGTTTATTGTTACCTCCAGTGGAGGTTTCACTGTCCTTGTGTTGTGCAGCATCCTATTACACTATGGGTGTGGAATTAAATTTTCTTTCTTCTCCAGGACTATTTGCAAGCTGCTACTGAGTCCCACATCAACACACACTTCTTTCTTGAAAATGGCTGCCAAATTGGGAAGATAAGAAAACAAAGAAATCAATTCCTGTTTAAAATGATCAGATAGTAGCTAGCAAAAAAAAAAAATAAAATAAAATAAAAAAAATTCTGGCTGCCTTTTCAAACCCCTAGTGAGATAAAAGGGATGTGTGTGTGTATGAAACCTCTAAGACACAGCCCTTTCCTCACGAGGTTGGAATGGTCTTTTCATGGATTTCTTTTTATTTTGATAATTTTCAGAAATACAGATTAGAACAGACCAAAGAAAAGGATTAGACAGCCTAAAAGGAAAGCATGAAACAATATTTAAATGATGTGTGACTTCATTCTTGCCTGAAGGCATTCTGAGTTCATGAAGAAAGTCCCCCAGGATATTTCTCAGTGTGGTGGTACACAGGCTGCTTGCCTGACAGGTCATTATTGCACATCACGCTGGGATCTGGTACATGGCACACTGGTGGCTGCTCAATCTGCCTTGGTCGCAGGGTAGCCACTGTAAATATAAGTCAAGGTCTCTGTCTTTGGAATCCCAAAAGTCCAGGCAGGGTCCAAAGACAACAGGTGATTTATTTGCACAACAGGATAGTGCAGTCAGAATAATTTCTCTCAAATTCAGAAGGTTTGCAGACAAGCTTCTTGCAAAATCCAAGTGTGCAACATGGACAGCTGTGTGGGGCTGACTTATTGAAGTATGCCTTTCTGACTTTATGCAAGGTAGCAGACTAATTGAGTGATTGAAAGAAATTCGTTAAAAAAGGGGAAGGAGCAGAGCAGCAAGGAGAGAAGAATAGGAGGAATGAATGTAAAATACATAATAACAATGCATTAGGATGGATGAAACTGCGAGGAAAAAAATACTTCATTAGTGAGCTGTGGTGAAGGTACAGCTCACAGCTGGCAGAAAACCTGCCTTTCTGTGTTGCATGGTGTTTCTTAGATAAGAAAATCTGTGGTTGGTATGAGGGTTTTGCACAGCCATTTCAAAACCTGGGCTGGCTCCTTCTGACTCACAGGAGGTGTCAGTGGCACTGATGGCTCTGAAGAGCAAAGAATTCCCACACAGGCTGTATCCCTCTGGTAAGAAAACACCATCCGGCCCTGGCCCGTGTTGTGCCCAGTCAAATAGCACAGCAGCAATAGAGTAAATAACGTGGATTTGGAGACTGGGCTGTTTCATGATCAACTTGAGGCCATTGCACTTGCATTGCTTGTACAAACTGTTGGTGAATAAAAGCTTCTCAGTAGTGGATGTTTTTTATACATGACTTTGAGAGGAAAAACAGTCCAATTTCCTCTCTGAAAATGAGTGCATCTGTGAAAGTTTTAGGAATACAAGGATAATGGGAAATGTGATTTTCTTTCTCTCCAGTAAAATACCTAGCCTTCTGGAAGCAGACAAAATTTGAAGGTTTTGGGGGTATGTTTGTTATTTAGATATCTTTGCATTTGGATTGAGAACCCAAGAAATGAGTCTTCTGGCAGTGTTAGTATACTCTTAAAGCTAAAATACCAGTGAGTAATAATAACATAGACTTTCAAGTTATGCACATACAGTGCGAAAAACAAACAGAAACAACACAAAACGTCCAGCTTTCATGCTAGATATACCAAATTTGATATTTGGCCAGTTAGAGTAATTCTTTGAACCTCCTATTGTCTTTTTGTAACTTTTCTGACTGATTAGATGTTGGAATTGTTTATTTTTTGAAATGTGGTAAGAAAAAATCATCTAGTTAGTATTAGAGGGGAATTGTAACCTGTGATCCTGTTGTTCTGATTTTAAGTCTGAGTGATTTTTTTTCTTATTATTGTGGAATAAAAAAATGTGAGAATCGATAAAGGGTGCTTTAGTATTACCTAGCAGAATTCAGGAAGTGCAGCTGAGGATAAAAAATAGCTATAGGCTGCTTTGTAGTGGTTACTAATCTACCTTGTGAAATCTTCACCTTTGTACTTCTTCTTTCTTCCTTTCTTTCTTCTTTCTGAGAAGTAGCTTCAGTCAGTTTATTGATTTGTTTTTACCACAGATTTTTAAATTGTGAAAGTAGTTGTGACTCCTAGATACCATCACCTTGACAGCACTTGTAAGCTTGAATCACAGCTACCTGCTATGTTTGGGAAAGTCCTTAGGTTATGAAGGCCCTGATAGATCGTAACTGAAGTTATCTTACTGCACTTGTTTGCAACCCAGCAGAAAACATCAATGGAGTATGCATCAAATGTGATCTTTAATAATCGTAGTTTCTTATTTCAGCACTAGTGTTTTTAAGCTGGCAACACAATAATATGATGAACGGAAGACAGGGTGTGAAGGGCAATTATTTAACAATGTGGATTAAGGAATAAGTGAAAGGGTCAGTGCACTTATTATGTGATGACATGGCTAATCAATGCATGCTCATTCTCTGTTTGATCTGCTTTACTGAGTTAAATCCTGCTGCTGTCCTTTGTGGGTACAGTGGGCTCCTTTGCACTACAGTTTTTTTTCTATGGAAAGACAGAAAATGATGGATGGCCACATGGGTATATGTGGCCAGTAGACTGCACAAAGCTTAATTTCTTCACTTACACACGTAGTAGTAACGGCCAGTAGCAGAGCTCAAGTAGAACAACTAATTCTAGAATAGAGATAAATTTAATGCCTAGTCACTTTCAGTGTGTGTAGTATTGAGTGGTCGTACCATGCCATATCAGGGAATGAAGCTTCTCTGTCTCAGCTTCCCCATCTTTAGAAGAGGTTTAGAATCATAGAACAGTTTGCATTGGAAGGGACAATAAAGACCATCTGGTTCCAACCCCCCTGCCATGGGCAGGGACACCACCCACTAGACCAGGTTGCTCAAAGCCCCATCTAGCCTGGCTTTGAACACCTCCCAGAATGGGTCATCCACAACTTTTCTGAGCAATCTGCTCCATTGCTTCACCACCCTCAAAGTAAAGAATGTTTTCCTAATAGTTAATCTAAATCTACGCTGTTTTAATTTAAAGCCATTACTTCTTGTCCTATCGCTACACCCCTGACAGAGTCCCTTCCCACCTTTCCTGCAGCCCCCTTTAGGTACTGGAAGGCCACTGTAAGGTCTCCCCAGAGCCTTCTCTTCTCTGGGCTGAACAATCCCAACTCCTTCAGCCTGTCTTCATAGAAGAGAAGTTCAAGCCCTCTTATCATCTCCATGGCCTCCTCTGGACTCGCTCTAACAGATCCATGTCCTTCTTGTACTGGGGGCCCCAGAGCTGAACACAGGTGGGGGTCTCATGAGAGCAGAGGGGAAAATCACCTCCCTCACCCTGCTGGTCACGCTTCTTTGGATGCAGCCCAGGATATGGTTGGCTTTCTGGGCTGCAAGTGCACATTGTCAGCTCATGTTGAGCTTTTCATCAACCAGTGCTCCCAGATCCTTCTCACCAGGGCTGCTCTCAGTCTATTCCCCACCCAGCTTTGACTTGTGCTTAAGATTGCCCCAGCAAATAGGGATTTTGTCCGTATAGTTTCTTGGCATCTTTTTTTTTTCTATTGTTCATGCAAGTTTTCTTCCAGGAGACTAATTTAAAGTGGTTCCTAGCTAGGACACTTTTCTTCATGCACATTTGCTTTTCTAATAACCCAGTATTTATAGTTTTTAATATCTATACCCCATTATTCTCTCAGCCCACTCTCCTAAGTTCTTCTCCCAGCATGGTGATAGTTACCACACCACCCTTGGTCAATGTTCAGTTACATTACATAATTCTCATAAATGTTTCTCATCATTGAAAATGTTCTGATGCTTAAACATTTGCATTCCTTTTTTTTCTTTTTTTTTCCCCCTAAGCTCAATATCTCACCATCTATCATTACCCTTCGTTTATAGCTTGTCAGCCAATTTTAAATCCATGAGACAGCGCTCATTTCCAACCCAGCTGAGATTAATTTTTCAAGTATGATTTCTGAGGTATTGTATCTGGTGTCTACTAACACTGGATACATGATCCAAAACTGTTCTTTCTTATAAACTTGCAACCTCCACTGTAGTCACTCTGTGTTCCACCATGTATATGCAGGGTCATAATGTGACTCATTGCTGTTTATTGCTCATGCTGCTGCTGTCAGGTGTTTATTTTCCCTTTAAAAAATAATAATAATAATAATAAATGAGTATTTTTCCCATTATTTTCCTAGGCATTGTAATGTGATTTTGTGATTTACCAGATGATAATTTCCACGATTACTCTTTATTCATCTTCTAAAGTTCAGTGCCATCCAGCCATCTAGTGTCTCATTAGTTCTGCAAAAGCCTAGACTACAAAGAAGAAAAAAATATTCACATGGCTAATTTTATGTATGTGAATCCTAATGATGCAAAGGAGACTGCTCATATTTTTTAAGCCAGGCATATAGATAACTCTTGGCAGGACCAGGCCATAACATAAATTCAGAGGATTTCTTTGGGTTAATCGCATAAAGTAATTAGTATGAACACTGCAATGTACTTCACACAGAAGTGCTAATAGGCCCGTATTAAGGTTTTTCATATATTTCTTGACTAGCCTTTTATCAATTACTTAGGCATTAGATTTTTGACAATATGAGGAGCAGTGTAAATCAGTGTTAGTGTGAAGCTTGTTGATGAATGTATGCTCTAAGGAGAATTGAAATTGGATGCAAAGTCTTCATCATTCCTTAACTAGCCATTTTGCTTTCTCTCCGTTGTGGTGCTAGAGACCCACATACAAACATGCTGAGTTTAGTGTGATCCTTTTTTGGTCTTCTTCCTTAAAAAGCAGATTTTCTGTCTCAAACTACTTGTTCTCACTGATGTACATATAAAGCCTCATCTGACTTGTATTCTGCAACCAGAATTCACTTTTTCTGTCTTCGAAAGATGTTACTGCAAAGGAGCAGCTCTTTTCCATACCCCCTTTCCTTACTTCATCTGGGAAATACCTTTCAAATTGTTAATGCACTGCTCAGTAAACACATCCACCCTATATGAATTTAGAGTGGTATTATTAAGGTTTGAACCATTTTGTGAAAGGCAGCTTGTTATTGCTATATATTGCAAATATCTGTCAAACACCCACTCTTTGAACTTGTGACTCATCAGTCTAGCATCTCAAATTCCCTTCTGCTAATTACAAAAAAAACTCATTTTTCTCATAACCGTCATAACAATAACACCTAGTTAGGAAGAGCATGCTACTTCTTCTGGCAAACTGCAATGTCTCATGTTTCTTTGCTTTCTACCACTTAGCTTATTAAATCAGCTAGCTCACAGCCAGTTTTTCACACACCTCTGCAAAATCCTGAATGTTCTCTTGTAGGCTTCTGAATTCAGCCTGGTTGACCTGGAGGACATGTCACCCTGTCCTGAGCAACATGTTCCCAAAATACACAAATCATAGATTCAGCTGTGGATCATACTAAATGGCCTCCCTCTGATGCTCTGTTGTAGGAAGTGGGGACAGGAAAACTTGGGTTTTCAGGGAGATATTGCAGAGGGAAATAAATCCAAGGCTTTATCATGTTACATGAATTATCAGAAGGGAAGTGCAATGAGGTGTTTACTAGTAGTATTTTATTCACCCATTATTTTTTTATTTTTTAAGATCTTTATAAAGTTCAAGTCTCAAAAGAAAGAAATCAAACTGGAAATCAGAAGGCCTGATTATTTGTTCGCAATACTTAGAGTACTTTTATCAGTAAATATTTCCCATCTGAGAAAAAAAAAGCAGAGTTGTCTAGAAAGGCTTTCACTGGTGTTTTGACATTGATATATGCCACTTCCTCAGAACATCTCTAGAAGCATCTTTCATTTACTGATTTTCTACTTTAAATGTGCTCTCCCTCCTGCCATTTGGCTTGCCACACTATTCCACGTCTGCTCTTACGGGCCTGAGCTTTCCACAAAGCCCTTGGAGCTGCTCCATAGCAAGACAGCTCATAGGAAACCAGCCTCCAGGTAAACCTGCAACCCCAGAACAGTTAAATTCTGCCGCTGGCCAGCCAGCTGATTTGCCTCTCAGTGCATCTGCCTTTTTTTGGCTGCCTTTCCATGGGCTCCACTGCCCTGGAAGATGGGCAGGACCTGGAGAAGAGAGGATCTCTGTTACCTTTTTCTTTTTTTCCTTCAGGATGAAAACTATGCTTTTTGTTTGTTTTTGGTTTGCTTTGTTTTTCCTACTATGGAATATTCCATGACTGATCCACTCTTATATTTGAGTCACCAACTGATGAATACTTAAGAGTCTGAGGAAGAACCTGTAAGAACCAAAGCCAGACACCTCGGTTAGATGGTGGCAAGGAAAATTAGGGCACCTCAGAACATCACACTAGCAGTATTTGACACAGTTACTGCCTAGACTAGTCAAAAAAAAAAAAAAAAAAAAAAAAAAAAAAACAGAATGTCAAAGATCCTGAATGGACCATGCAAGGTGTATAAAGGTATCCTTCTAATCACAAGTAAACATCAGATAAACATCCTGACAAAAGAAAAAAATCCTCCCCCCCC
>NC_048900.1:4271403-4277543 GCF_011077185.1 Oxyura jamaicensis | reverse complement strand
CCCTTTTTTTTTTTGGACAGCCTCCAAATTAAAAACATTGCGAATTGATTTCAGGCTTAGCACAACAGTCCTGGTGGACCAGCGTGCTCTCTGGGATAAGAAAACAGAACATCTCCAGAAGGAGGAGGCTTCAGTGAAGCCAAGTCAGTTCAGGATCATTTAATTCAAAATCTCCACATAATTTCGTTTTATTTAAGCCATTATTAAGAAATATCCTTCAGCTTATCACATGTGAAGCATAAGCTTCCTTTGGTATTAACTTTGACACATACAGAGCACTTGGGGGATTATATTAATTTAGGTGATAGTACCTGTTAGTGAGCATTTGATTTTCCTCAGTGCAGAAGGATTTACTCTTGTTATTGATTTGTTGGCAAATATATTGGGTGGAAATCCCCCGGTATTGCTGGTAGCTGCAGATTCCAAATTTTATTGGATTTGTGAGCAATTTTCCTCTGTGTTTAAACTTGTGATCGCTTTATAAAAAGAAGAGCCCAAGAGTAAGGTGAAAAATGAATGCTAGTTTTTATTTTGCTGAAAAGGAAAGCTGCCTTGTTTTGCTTCTTTCCTGATTGTTGATTGCATTAGTCTGGCTTTTGTCATGGTTACTCTTGCAAGAGGCAAGGAACCAAGAATACTTTGCTACAGGAGACAGCAAGAAAGAAGCCATTACCGCTAATAGGCAAGGGGTCATCAGGGCAAATTTTGTCCTGTGCAGAGGGTAGAAAACAGACTCATCCATCCCTTTAAGTGCCACAAATAAACATATGGGCTGGTGTGACTTCCTTTATAGCACTGTTTTCCTCCTAAATAATTTTCCTTGTTCCTTTAGGTAGCAGTTAATGAAAGCCAAGAAAAAGCCAGGTTGAACCCTTGCCATCCTGACCCCAGAGGCCAGGGTCACGTGTGTCCAGGCAGCTCTGTCCCACTGATGCACACCGAGGCAGGCCAGCCCTGGGGCCAAGTAGGCATGCGTGGGCTGCCCCAGGGCTGCAGGCAGGACAGAGCTAGGGACAGGTCCAGGCCCTACTGGGAGCATCTGCTGATGGCAGCAAGAGCACCGGCATCCCCATTCCCATGCTGTGCCTTGGTTTGTGCTCCAACAGTCGTTATGTTCTTAGCCCTTGTTACCACATCCCCAGAAAAGGCAAATTGTTTTGTCTTTATCTGTTCTTTGCAATGTGTGGTCCCTCTGTGCCTACACACTGAAAATTCTGGTAGAATACCAGAGAAGTGTCAAATAATGAATGCAGAACTGGGCCTCCAGGACAGAGAAATGTCTCCTCTTCAGATTTTCTTAAGACTGAATTATACAACTTGATCTGAGTTAACAACAACAACAAAAAAGGAAGTTTAATTAAACCCATATTGGAAAATGTCAAAAGAAATAGCGTTTCATTATATTCTCTTATTATATCCTACAGTATTCATCCAATTAAGGTTAGCACTCAAGTTATTTTTAGAATATGGCATGAATAAGATAACCTAAGATATCGTATGATTGCTCTAGCTGAGACATAATAGTTTAAAGTCATTTCTTCCAATAAAAATAACAGTGAACAGTGCTATTAATTCATGGTGATGATGCCACTGGGAGAAGTATATGATATCCACTGCTGAATAATCAACAAAAGTAAATTAGCTTTAAGCAGCGGAATATGTGTGTATGTCTGTCTGTGAGTCTAAATGACCTTGAGAATAAAGAACTGAGAAAAGAGAATTAAATACAGTTTTAAGCAACACAATAATATATTTTTAAACTATTTATTTTGAAAAGTAGTCCATGTGAATTCAAGAGTCTGCAAAGCGTAGTGAATTGTCTTTCTCTTCTTATGTATCTTAACTGAAAGACACAGATACATACATCTACCTGAAACCTTTCCAAATTTCAGCTTTATCACATGAAGAAATATGGTTCCTGGTACATTTTGTTTTTACTTATAGCTCAAAATCAGAAGCAAAACATTGGTTGTAATAAATCTGTAGTTTGTTATCCTTTGTCTCTAAGTCCTCACTGTCTGTTTCAAGTTGGCTTAAAGTTAAAGTTAAAAATTAAAGTTAAAGAGAAAGCATTTATCTCCATTGTAGACACTTTTGATCAGCCTTTTAAGGTAACTTAAAACATTCAACATCTTAACTTTGTAAAATCATTTTTTGTTACGCATATCTATTAACTTTTTTTCTCTGCCTTTCCAACTCTTCCTGCCTCCCAGAAGGGTACATATTTTTCGAAAACTACCTGTTTTTCACTTTAAGTACGTTTTAACTATTTAATCACGTGCCCCAATTGCACTTTTATCTCTTCAAATTTAATTTGATAGCTCAAATACTCTTCTCAGCTTTGAAATAAAATATTTTTTTCCTTTTTTTTGCAATCCATTTCTTACATTTTTTTTAACATATGTAGATACTCTACTCACCTCCACTCATTCATTACATTTTTGCATTTCTTCAGATCACTTTCCTTACAGTTCTTTGCATAGCTTCCACATTTTAAAAAACTGAAATCTTACAGATATGGTAGCATAAAAGGTACTAATGTGAAAAACCTCATAGTATTTCAGAAAATCTTGAAAATTATTATGACAAGCTACTGTTATAAGATTTTGAAAGAGTTAATGTGCTCTTGTTTTGTTTTGGAGTCAGCTTCCTCCCGTAAGAACCACCATGGGAAAACACACACAATCATAGTACTTCCCAGAAAATTTCAGCCAACTCTGCTGCACTGTCCTTCCACATACTCATCTAGGGTCCCATCTTCCTACAAGGAGTTGATTGTTCTGGGGAAGGACTCAGAGTGAATCACACATTTCTTGTTAATGAAGACATTATTAAAAGCTTAATTTGGTTCATAGAAACTTCCTAATAGTAATCAGTCTTTTTTTTTTTTTTTTTTTTTTAGTCATGCTTCAAATAAAATTGGCACATTAACTTGGAAGAGGAGAGAAAAGGACAGTGGAGGAAGGCAGCTGAGCAGAGAGATGAAGCTAAGCAGAATCCGAAAGGTAAGCACTTTCTCTGCATGAGGCAATGTGTGTTGATACATTCTGTGTGCACATATAGGCGCACTCATGTTACACCTTCTCACAATAGGTGGTGAAGAATCAACACTCAGTATACCAGTTGTAAGATTCAGACTCTTCTTGGCAATGAATTATCTGAAATAAACAGTGCAATGTTCACATTTATCCATTATATGGTATTATTCACTGAAAAATACATTAATTTCAATTGTGTATCGTAAATTCATTGTAACTATGCTGGGTGTCACTGGATAAGTAGACAAATATGTCTTTCATTGTTTAGAATTTATGCCTTAGATTTTTGTTCTCTGGAAATATCTAAAACTGAAAAATTGGAGCTAATATAAAGTTTGTATTTTATTTTATGTCTCTTAATGATAAATATTTTTATGGCATTTCCAGAAGAAAAAAAAACATCAACAAGCCACTAAAAAATAAAGAGTTGTTGGGAGAGTTTCTAATGTTTTTGCAAGTTGACACAGAATATAACATCTGCAGGTACTGTCCCACCTGAAATTTGGTTGTCCTACATGTATTCCTACTGAAGACATGGCAAGTAAAGAGAGAAGTATTGACTTTTGCTAAGTCTGAATTTGGTACAATAAATAAATTAAACAACATCAAGAAGGCTGAGTTAAAACTGAGAATCCAAGAGCGCCATCTGGGAAAGGGCACTCGGTAGCTGATTGGTAGCTGAGATGGTGATGAAGTCACTTAGGTCCAAAAGTTTTCCTTTTTTTTTTTTTTTTTTTCATTTTCACATATCTGTAGGCTAGGCAATTGACAAATTTCTGCTAGCAGAAAATGATAAGACATAGATTTTTATCTTTGCAAGTTGGGATTTGCTCAATTAAAGTTTTCTGCCATGTGACAAATGTAATTATTTCAAACTCTTGCAGGTAGCTGGCCAGTGCAATGGATGTTTTAGACTCAACAAATACCCTGTTAAGCTAGATTCCTAACCTAGCCATGGATTTTCATTTCTGTTCTGAAAGAATTTGGATCTGATGTAACCCAGGTGTTGTAAGTGTGTGGTTTTCAGAGCTTTCTGAATATAGAAAACATATTTGGTAGAAAATTAATTTACCTATATCTGAAAGTGTACCTTAGATTCATGAAGAATATATGCATAAAAGTATAAGTCCTGCCAGAAATATTCCAGCCCATCAAAAGAGAATAGAGAAACTTGCTGAACTCTGGAAGGCAGTGGTTATATGGAGAACAAAAGGTAAGAGTAATTTCTATGCATTTCTTAAGGTATATTTATTTGAAGCCTGGCATAAATTTTTTAATGATACAGGTTTTTAGGTACATAATCTAGATGCATAGTTTTTTTTAACAGACCATATCAATGATACGCTGGATATGTGTTAGGAAATGAAATATTTCATGTATTTCAGAATGAAAATGCAAAAAGAAAAGCTTCTGGTCTATTTAGGTTTTGGGAAAGAAATACATATTTTGAAAAATGTATTACAATGTAAAATGTTAATAACAGAGAGACTTGCCTTTTATTAAAATCTTTGTAACTTTTTCACCATTCATTTTGTGGCTTTAACTCAATTTTGGAACAAAAAAGTCTCTGAAAGCATAAATTCCCTAGCAGAATATATATATATATATATACTGGTTCAACTGTAACTTTCTGTTTGTGAACATAACCATATTCTCAAACTGATTTTGCAATGAAATATTTAAAATTAATTAAACTTATTAAATTACTAAAGGTCAAGGTTTATTTAAAAGCTGGATATTAAAAACTAGGCCCCAGTATTAAAAACTAGGCCCCAGTGTAAAAAGTATTGGCATTATCTAAGACCAAATATCTAAAAGACTGAAGTAGTACTCCTGACTTTCTGGGAGATGGCTAAGATGTGTTGTTTAGATACAGTTTAGAAAATTGTACAATCTAAATTTATCTTTGTATTTTGAAATTTTTGAAATGTGTTAGGTATCTAGATATAGTTACTAACTTCACTGTTGCTGGTATTTTTTTTTTTTTTTTTAGCTGTTATACAACCAGATAAAAGAATCCCTTTCAAGTTAACAAGCTGAAGCAGGTGCATTTGAGGCCATATTTGGTGTTTTGAGCAAAGACTTTTTTTTTTTTTTTTTTTTTTTTTTCAGAACTGCCATTCTATCAGGTAGTGCTCCTGCTACTTTTGCCATAATAATAATAATTATGCAAGTTAGGAAGACATAATTATTTCATCCTTTGCCACAGATGATAATTTATAAGGAAATCAGAAATAATCTAGACTACCCCCAAAATCCATAAAGAGATTATTTTGTAAATTGCAAACTTCCGATTTACTTTGCTTGTCATATTTGATACGTATCCTATAGGGGACAACATGAACCAGTGTATTGAACACCAAGTGATCTTAGCTTGTAATTTCTTCATTTGTTTCAGGCTGCATTTCAGTTTTCAGTACATCAGAGTTCAGATGTTGTATCTGATGATGCAAGCAGGAGTTTCATGTGCTTTCCACGCAACAGAAATAATAGATGAATGAAAATGTCTGCCATGCAAATTACTGGAATGGTAAATGAGTTTGTGACCTAGTTACTGAGTAGAGGTGATCGCTACAGTATTGATTCATGCTGTTCTGAAGCTATGGTAATTAAGGAGAATAATGCTTTGGGCATACAGGTAAAATTTCAGGGAATTATTTAAATATATGGATTTTGTACTATTTCTTAAATTCCTTTTCATTATATGTACTGCATGTACAAAGTCATCAATCAGAATGCTTTGCTTATGTTATGTTAGTAGGTTAGTCTAATCTCTATCTGTAAAAAGTCAGGACCAAAAAGGCCAGAGTTCTGTTGGCTCTCATCCAAAGTGACAGCTAAATTTAAGCTAAAAACTATCGATGTCTTTGAGTTTTCTGTTTCCATTATCAGTTTAAAATGAATGTCATTCTACTAGGGTAGTAATTTAAGCATAAGAACAGCTTTACATATTTTTGTGTGTTGATCTGATTCTAGTTAGATGGCTCAGAGAAGACAGATGCTAGGGAAAATGCATAAATGCAGTAAGTTACCTGTGATAAGCTTGAAGAGGAAGTTCCTTTCCTTTTCCTTTCCTTTTCCTTTCCTTTTCCTTTCCTTTTC
>NC_048900.1:4246094-4271393 GCF_011077185.1 Oxyura jamaicensis | reverse complement strand
TTTTCCTTTCCTTTTCCTTTCCTTTTCCTTTCCTTTTCCTTGTGAGCAGATAATTCATGAATAACATCTTGTTTGATTCATGCTGCCTATTGCAGCTCAAGAAATATTCATATAGAGAGAGCAATTTTTCTCAGATTTATTCAATATTCAAATGTATTATCCAAATAAATTTTAAAATTGCTTTATCTTTGGTGTGATCTCCAGTTCATGTTGTTTTGTTTAGCTGTGAGCTGCCAAAGAGTGGTTTGTGTGTGTGTGTTTTGTTTTGTTTTTCTGTTTGTTTTTGTTGTTTTTTTTTCCCCACTCACTCGCTCA
Source organism: Oxyura jamaicensis (assembly GCF_011077185.1). Taxonomy (NCBI): domain Eukaryota; kingdom Metazoa; phylum Chordata; class Aves; order Anseriformes; family Anatidae; genus Oxyura; species Oxyura jamaicensis. Next base: position 4,271,078 of record NC_048900.1, on the reverse strand, counting down.
TTAGGTGATCATCCACAAATTTCAGTTTACAGCACTGAAATGGACTATCTGCACAAGTACCAGGAAATGGCATCAGCCAACTGTCAGTTAGAAACAAGGACAGAATGGCTGCAAACTTAAGGTAAAGAAAATTCATTCACAAACACCTGTGAATAATTATACCGTTAGCCACCTTGTTCTAATCTTACCCAGTTGCACCATACATTAGCATAAGGCTTAAGCTATTTTCAGACTATGCTCAGCACTTAATGTTGTGTGTGAAAACAAACCCGCAACTTCCAGCTCTGTAAACGAATGAGGGATATCAAGAAATCTTTTGTCTTGTCCTTATAAAGAAAGAGGAGATAAGACAAGATGGCAACAGCACTTTGCGCAGTGGGAGTCTGTAGGCAGTACGGTGCTGAACTGCAAAACAGATTTCTAGGACACTTTCCACTAAAGTGAGAAGAATGGATTTCTGGTAAGGGTATATTGTCTGCAAAGATCTAGGGAGTATTTTTGCTGAGTTCTTTATAATTTTTCAGTTAAAGAGTCTGATGGAAATACCAGCTAATGGCCAATTGCAGTGACTAAGGAGAGGCATATGTATGTGTTATCTTTTCAGTCCCACCTGGGGGTTGCATTAACACTGCTTTTACAAGCTGGAGGCAGAAGACTTTAAATCTGCAAGAATGTGCCCTGGTGGGAAATTTTGGCCATTTAGATCTTGTGATCTTTCTTCCAAGTGTTTTTGAAACATGACTTTTTGCATATTGCCAGATTTTGTGATAGTTGCAATAGGAAATGTTCGGTCTTTCTGTAGTATATGCATTAGAGTTGTTCAGAGTATTACACAATTTATCACCAGACTGTCATTTCCAGAGAGACTTGTGTACTTGAGGAAAAAATGAAATAAAAACTGGCATGACATTGTTTATCACAGGACCATGTTAATTGCTGACTGTGCAGGGTATGAAGTTTGTCCTGTTTGTCTGGTTTCTGGGAGTTGGTGGGAAGGCAGGGCAATGATGATATTTCTTTTGGGGTTTTGTCATTTACTTTTCTGTTAAAGATAAGATGATTTATGTTCAAATGCCCATGAAATCTGTTTTACCAGATGTCTTGAGCATCACTGGAAATAAAGATACTGTTGAAAGAACAAACAACACACCCCTTGCCTCCCTCTTACCGCACACACACACTGTATAGAGTTTGATGGGCTTCAATGTTCTTCAGAGTTTTGGAGAACATTAGACATATTAGTGTCAATAACAGAGAAGGAAAGATAGAGCATTTATATGACAGGAACTCTTAAGCTACTCTGCCATCCTCCTCCTTCTCCACTTTCCATTGCTATGGCCATGGGGCTCACCCCCCACACCCATAAGCACAGGGTATGGGAATGCTCTCAATTCAGAACTGAAAGGGAATTGTGACTTTCCTTGAATCACATCTTATTTTCAGGCATTGTCAGTATCTAAAACATTTTTTTATTTGACCTGTTAATTTGTCAGGTTAGAGGAAACGTTAACCTATGTGGTAGGTGTTAGTGTGCATAGTTCTGTATGCTGGTCAGAAGGACAAATTCCAGCTGCTACAGCTGTGAAAGGCAGAACAGCGATTACTTAGTGTGATCAGTATCCTTCAGAGGAGAATTGGCTTCATGCAGCATGTGTGTGCATGCATGTGTACATGCGTAAAGCAGTCAGAGACTACCTAGGCTTTCCAAGCCCTATGTTTAAGCAGTGTTTCTAGTATTAAGGCCTGAAAGCTTCAGCACTGGTTAGATTTTATTATTATGCCTTGAAAGTACCCCTATACTGTTACCCTGAGAAGCAGCAGAAATAGTAACATACTTGGGGTCCACTGTTTCTCTGCTTTGTTGTTGTTGTTTTTGGTTTTGTGTTTTTGTGTGTGTGTGTGTGTGTGTGTGTGTGTTTAGTAGCACTTTGTGAAGTAAAATACTTGAAGAAATTTCATATAGACTAAAAAGATGAAGCTTTAAGGATCTTTCAAGATTGGTTAAAAAACAAACAACAACAACAAAAAAAAAAACACAGTAGTTTACAAGGTTTTATCCAAAGTGTATTGATGTGGACTGTTGTGTGGTAACAGTGAGGAACTGCAGTGTGTCTCAGCTGTGTCCCAGGAAGACCCGTGGCTGAAGTAGTATTTCAGAGATTTTCAATGGAATACCAGTACGATGCAAATACGTGTCAAAGTGTGAGTCAGACATGAGAGCCCTGAAGACCAAAAGAGCCAAAAACAAAATCACGTTTTCTCTAAATTCAGGCCACCTAGAAATTTTAAACAGTGATTTGCAATTTACTGCCTAAATCTAGAGCTGAAAACCCAGATTTAGGGGATCCATATTGGCACCTAAAGTGATATTTTGCAATTTGATTTATCCTGAATCGTGATTGGTTTGTGAACAGGCTTAAAGGTTTTTCTCCTCTTATGATTTATGACATAAATCATATATTGTTTGCTGACAAAATAGCGGTTGGCTTACCATTTTTGTAGTTTGACACAAATTGCACAAGCAAATCCATAAGAACAGCTAAGGTGCAAGAATTTCAATTCCCCCCCATGAAACAGCAGTTAAAAAACTCACAGATTTTTATTTTTTATTTTTTTTTAAGTAAAGCTGAAGAACCTTTAAAACAAATGGCCCTTTTCTAATGGCACGCTTACCTATTATTTATTTATTTATTTAAATATAATCTGACTCCAGTGATTTGTACTTTGGCCTTTGAAACAGGAGTATATACAGAAGAAACTAGAAGAAGCAGGTATTAATAATGGATGTTTTTGTTATTCTACAGCACTACCAATCTCATTTTTAGTTGGGCGAGTACTTACATGCAGCTGAAAGTGCTTTTATAGAGAGAGATGCTACACAGTTTGTTTTGCATGCTCATTTGGAGTTCTAAGAGAAACTTTTCAGGACCTGAGGTGAGAAAGTCCTCCTAAGCAAATACAACTATAATAGTGATCTAACATATGCCTTCAGCCATCTGTGCTTTGCTGGCTTATAAAATTTTTATGAGAGTTTGTTTTGATGATGTAAGCAGCATTTTCTCATGCTTTCTATGCATGAGACTACAGACAAGTGCAAGTATATTACATTGCCATCCCGTAAATGAAATATTCTCAATAATCTTTTTTTCTGTGGGAGACAATACTATACTGGCACTCTGTATCTTCTCCACTATTTATAAAGCTGTAGGCCCAAGCCTTAGGAAAAAAAAATAAGAAACAAAATAGCTTTCTTATTCATATGTATTGTCTTTTTCCTCCCCTTTCTTCTGGTAAAGCAAATATTACCAAAAAGCATTGTATAAATCTAATGTAAGGATTCCTCTGTTCATATTTAACAAAAGCAGGAAGGGTTTAGAGAGATCATCTGACACAGAACAGGAGCAAAGTAGTAATATATGATTAATGTGAATTTCTAAACTAAAACTCTCTCCTGAAAAGAGAGAAATTTTTTCTTTTAAAAAATGAAGAGGAAGAGGGCTTTAATATCAGATCCCTTTGATGCTTTAAATTTGACAAATAGATTTTAATCCATTTCCCCTAGCATAAATCTGAAGCGATTAAATTTTTGTTTTATTAAACTGGGTGGTAAAGCCACCATAGCAGGTTTCTCCATTTCCACACAGTTTCTAGGAGCAATCGTTAAGATTGAGCTTAAGTGTCCATGCTCTTGAGAACCTTTCTGTTAAATGTAATCTTCCACTCTTCTGACTTAGAAATTCAGCTGAAAGCTTATAAACACAAAAATAGCCCCTAGAGAGCTTTGTCTGAAGTGTTCTCTGGACTACGCATTTTGCAAATGTGCATTACACTTTTGAAGCAGTCTTCTCTTTGTAGGGCTGTTTAGTGTAAGTACGAGGTGTTCAAAGAGCTGGGAAATCTGCTCACTTTACTTTACCCATCTGTCTTTTACTCTTCTGGTCAGTACTTCAATAACATGTTGAGAAACTAAATTTATAAAGCCTTGTTTTCTTTTGTAAAATTAGAATGTTTGCTTACTAAATAATTTACCTTGCAAAGGTGTTCAAATTACAAGATAACTGTCTATTGAATTTTTAATAAGAAGGACAAAACTCAGACTATTTTTGCTTTCATCAAGCTTGCTGATGTTAGAGCTTTGCCTGAACCCCTTTTTGCTTATTTTTATATCTTTACTGGGAGTTTTGAAAATGCATTTCTTACACAGTTGGACTCCCAGTTTTCCGAAAAGGAGAGCAAGAGAACCAGAGAAAGATACGCAAGCATAACGCCAAACGAGAGGCAAAATTGTAATGCAGTCCCTATAGGGGACTTTATCCCCAGAAAGGATTTAGTTCAGGTAATGCGGGAGGAACAGAAATGATGAGGAAGAAGAATAAAAACTGAAAACTGTTCTCATATATATGTTTTATTTTCATAGGTTAAAGTTAGATGTGCTATCCAATGGATGCAGAACAGTTGACCGCATCTTGCTGATCATTATCATTTATTCTTCCTTTTTCTAGTTCTAGTAGTTTGTGTAATTCTGATTTGGGGGGTGATGCCAAGGGGAGGGAGGTAGAAATTAAAACACTTGTGTTAAAACTGTTTTAAATACTCTGCAGCAGAAGCATATAGGCTGGAGAGAGATTCCAAATACTGCAATGCCAGTAAAGTTAAATAGAGAGTGACTAACAGGGTATTGATACAAGCATTGGAAGGGGATGGTTTAATTCTGAGGGCAATGGTAACTGCACCACCTACGTTGAAAGCAGCCAGAAGAGCATGTTTGACTACACTGTGCACAGGGTTGCCTTTCTTTTGCTAGAAAGACTTTGAAAAACCGAGTCATCTTTGAAAAGCAGAACATAGACTTGAGTAGCAGAGGAAAGAGTTTGACAACTTGCAGACTTCTTGCAGTCTCATAAAAAAGCTAAAAAAAAAAAACTTCTACAGGAGAGCTGTAGAGATGTAGATGAGTTCAGCCATATGTTGCTAAAATGATTAGGGAAAATAAATCTATAGAAACATGTTCAGAAGGCATGATTTAACAGATAATATTTCAGCTGTAAAACCACTTACTGTGAACAGATTAGATTCTTGTTGCTAGTTGGTTGATTTCACAAGCCTTCAATGTGTTAGCAGTATTAGTTTTGGATAGTAAGGGCTTGTCTACAAAGGAAGTGACTGCAAGGTAAGCATAAAGATATGATACTGTAGTATGCGGGGCTTTTCTGCATTAATTACTCTGTAGGCTAACTATGAGCAAAAAGCAAAAACTAACCAATTCCACTTTCAATAGTTTTTCAGACAGTGCATTGAGACCTCCAGAGGATGAAAGACATTCAGAAACAATCTGATCCTTCTCCTGGTCTCTATCCACTCTCTGCAGACTGTCTTCGTCAAGGTCATTTGTCTTCAGCCACCTCTCAAAAAACAAAACAAACAAACAAACAACAACAACAACAACAAAAAAGCCACATGCTTCTCATCTCTGTGACAGCACTGTTGCTTTTAAATGGCAAATAAAAACTGTAAGAGAGAGTTTTTGCTGTAGGAAGGGGTCTTTAACCTGAAAACATTGGGAAGGAATCATCTGTGTTATATTTAAAGGAGGCTAAAGAATGGAAAGGCAAGAAACCCTCACGCTTAGAGGCATAAATGAGCCACTCTGTGAGCTAATCAATCACATCTAAAGAAGTCATCCCAGAATTTTCCCTTACGTCTTTTTCTTGTACTTTCTATAGAGGCTGTCCACTTTCAAAGACAGAACTTTAGACAAAATGGGCCATGCTTCTCCCCTGAACAGCAGATCCAGTGCTCACAGTCAAGGCAATTTACAGCACAGCTGTTGTCTTTTGGTCCTGTGGCATTTCCCTATGTCATCCTCTGATAAGGTATGGCAGAGTGACAAGTCACCTAGATGCATTTAATGTGAAATGAAGTATGTTGCTTTTTGTTGCTTCTGTTTATTAATTTTTTATTTTAATGGCATGCCATCTTAAAATATATACTTGAATATACTTTTGAACTTGGGAGAATATTAGTCTACAGGTCACTTTGTTATTTATTCATGCTTTCTTCCCACACTGTCATGCTACCAAAATTGCAGCAAAGAGATTCTGATCTTTAGGAGAGCTGGATACTGTCACAGTGTAGAGTTACAAAATAATAATCCATAGTATCACACATTACTATATTGTTTTAGTGTGTTTAGTTGTGATTTTTTAAGACTACTATACACAGTCTGGCCCATAGTCTTTGCAGAAGAAAATACTGCAGATTATCTGGTAAAGTCTTTCCTGTTCTGAGCTTCCAAATCTCCCCTTAGTCAGTGGACTTTTTTACATGCTGACCTGTAGCAGTTATGGCTTATTAAGATAAATCATGAAATATTGTTTTTAAGTACAAAGGCCATGCAGTTTTCCATGCACTTGATACTACGGGCTTGATGTTTTCAGCTGACTGCATACATAACCTTCATTGTATTTCATTGAATACAAATTGAAAATCTGAGTTGGAAAGTAGCTAAGATGCTCTTTGCCTAATCAACTGTAAAGGTAGAAGTCCCCAGATGACAAGCAAACTTGCAGTTATGTGAGAATGCCTAACCTAAATTATAGACATTTAGGAGAAAAATCTATTTCTAATACTTCAATGGGGAAGTGTTACTTCTTTCTCAGGAAAACTTGAATTGAGACAGAGAAGTTACATTGAGGTGAATGTGAAGTTTTTGCTGTCATAGAGAGTAGATGTTAATATCTGCTGATGATAACCACTCATAACAATCTAGCCTAAAAGTCATGCCTCAGCTGTACATCCAGAATGCCTAAATGTTTAGGTGAGCAGCGGGTAGAAACCGTGGATCCATCTGCCACTTTATGTCAACAGGTTGAAAAGATTTCCAGTTGCAAGAGACTGTGCAATTCAGGATATGAAATGGATGAGACCTATAGAAATAAAGAGATAATTGCTGTTGGTTATTTTTATATTACTTATGTATTATACAGTAGGTATCTCATTGTCTGATAAATTTTTGGTTTGAAATAGTTTGGTTTAAAACATTTTCTTAGGAGTTACTATTTCCCAGAAATTCTGCAAGACTTTTCCATGAGAAGTGGGCTCAGCATCTCAGTTCCAGTAGAGATGGCCGTATGTGGGGCTAAGAACTGCATTCTTACATTAATGTAAACAGTAGCTATTCATAAGCATCCAAAGACAGTGTTTTCTTTTTTCTCAGGTTATGTTCTATTTCATTGTTTCTGAAGTCTATATCCCTTTAGAGTTGATGGGAGTTACATGCTATAGTATGTATGTATGTATCAAGGAAAAAGATATACCCCATAGTTAAATATAATAACATTTCTCTTCATAGACAGAATCACTGAATTCAAGTTACTGAAAAAAAATATATATATTTTGAAAGAGGTTCTGAACTAGCAATTTGTGTAATTATTTGCATCTGTGAGTGTAAATAGGTATACTGAATTTGTCATGGCAGTTGGTAAACTAACACAAACTTCTTACAGTTCCATGACAAACCTTTAGCATGCAAATCATTTCTGCAGCCTGCAACTGCCATCCCACCAGCAAAGTCCTGTCTGAGACAGGGACATAAACAGCGAAGTGCTTGCCTGCTAAAAGGGATTTCCCTCATAATTTCAGAGGCGTGCATGTGTGTAGGACTCCTCTAGCCATTATACAGTGTGTAGATTTTCTTTTCATCAGTATGTATCTTCCTGGAATTGTTTCCTTATAATTTTTCCAACATTCCTTTTAGTGCTGTGTGATCATGCATATGTGTATTTATGTGCATTTCTCAATGAGCTCATATATTTTTGGAAAATCCTTTTGCCTGGCTATGGGACCATTTGGCTCCCACTCATTAATGGTAAAGCTCACCACCTACCTTTTATGAGCTGCTGCTGCATAAGTAGTTTGCTTTCATGTAATTCTTCTTTTTTTTTTTTTTTTTTTTTTTTAATCTCAACAGATAATATCATTAAGTAATTAATAACATAGCTAGGCAGTGCCCTAGAAATGAGAATACAATGTGTACCCTATGTGGTATTCCTTGATCTGCTTGCTCTGACTGGCACCTTTAGTATGCCACACATTTTATATCGATGAAGCAATGCTGCAGCAGCATCCTGCATCTGCTCTCTTTCTGCTGCCTGAAAGTAGCCTTAATTATTAACATGAGAGCTGATCAACAAAAATAGCTGCCAGAAACTGTTTAATGGCCTCAAACTTCTCATCTCCCACAACTGAGGACATGAAAGAGAAAATGAGTGTGCAATATGTTCACTGATTGCAGTTTGTTCATTCTTATCTTTTATAGGTTTTGTGCTGAAATCCAGCAGCACAGGTCCGTTGGAGTTTGAGCCATGATATTGAACAAGAACCTGTTCTACAGTACCTGTTAAAAGAGAATCAAAACAAAGCCTGTGGACACCACTAACTTGTGATTATCTTCCTTGAAAACACCCATATTGCACTGTAGTTGTAAAAAAGTGTTACACATTCTACCTGTTAATAATGGTCATAACACTATTGTTTTAGTTCAGTAAGCTTTATGTTTAAAACAGTATTGCCATCTTGTGGTTCTGACAAGTTTCATCAATCTGTTTCTTTCTGCAGCCATTTTTTTCTTTATTGTGTTGACAAGAATTCCTGAAATGCCATGGTACATAAAATGGAACTGGTATTGTACTCCTGCAAAATGTGCATAGAACAATATAATAAAATAAAGCCTGTATCTGAACGTCAAAAACTGTTTTATCAGTCTTTCAACAATGTGATTTTTATCACCTTCCCCTGAAAGAAAGGGATCACCCACAGTCTAAACAGATCTGAACAGTCTTAAGAATATTTTTATTTCAGAGATTAATAATAAAGGCTCAGAAAAATGTACTGAATTCAAGGTAGAAGAAATTCAAAGTTTTTTGTCTGTTTTCTGTGTTTACACACTCACACTGCTAGTGTAATGGGATCTTGCTTTGACTCACTAGTTAATAACATACTAGACATAGAGGATGTCCTGTCAGAGTGCAAGGTGCCCATTTGCCAATGGATAGGACTGCTCAGTACTTCAGATATTGAATGCAACAAGCCTCTCAGTCCAGATGACTGAAGATACAATGACTTTGTCACCTTCAGTGACAAATCAAGCCTTTTCACTCCACAAGTCATTTGTCAGATAACTAGAGAGCTCTGCCTCCTCGGGTGAGTTGTTGAGCACCTGATGTTACTCAGTCACACTGAAAGAGAGAGGTCATGACTTCTGGCACAGCTTTAGAGATGGGCAGGTTTATTTATTTTATTTCTTTCTATGAAAAATGCCAAGTTGCATATTTTCTGCTCAGTTGTTTTATTTTAGTTTATATTTTATTATATATATATATTTTTTTTTACAGAAAATAGCAAGTCTCATATCAGACAAACCCATATTCTTCTGGTGACCCCAAGAGAGTGGCACCCATCCAGCCTAGCACCAGGGCTTTCCACATCTGAAGAACTTGTAAACAAGCAATGGTTTACCTGGGGCTTTGCTCTTTTCTACTCAACCTGGAAGTGTTCTACTGGGTAAAAAATCAGTTGCTGTCACTATTCTGAGTCTGAGGTCCTGTAGAAATCTGTACGTATTAAAATCTCATCAACATCAAGCACTGTGTTCAGTACATCAACTCATTAACTTCCTGTTTTTCTTTCAGTACAGTTTCAAGCTAAGCCCACGAACGTGCCACATAGTCAGGGAGAAAAATTTATTGACAAAGAGAAAAAGCTTTTCCTGACAGACCAAAAATTCCTGATGAATTTTCTTCATAATAAAACTTAATCAAGGCTATATATGTCTGAGAAATATTTTGCTTTTGATCATAGAATCATCTAGGTTGGAAAAGACCTTTGATGAATACCTTCTCATGAAAAAAGCCATAACCTCAGAAATGAGACAATCCTTGATTTATAGTATCGCATGTGAAGAGATAAGTGTATTTGACATCTATATGCTTCATAACATTGTGCTCTAAAAGTCTATTCTGAATGGTTTTTATTGCTATTCAAAGACCCCGTACACTGAGTCTGTGTTGCGTGCTGCCCTATAGTGGTGAGGTAGGTTCCCAGGCTGTTCTACACCATACTGATAGTCACTTTACTCTCACCAGGTTGATTTTTGTCAAATTCTTCCAAGTTGAAGTGTTCTGTTATAAGTTTCCTTATGATAAATACATAAAGAAAAGTTTCTGGAAGTATCATCTACAGTCTGGAAAGTCTAAAGATGAGTAGCCTTCTAATGGAAGTAAGCTAAACACAAACAGAATCTGTACTAACAAATGAGCTTAAGGGCTGTTATATGCATATATACTTTTATACACATATGTACATACACACATGCTGCCATCAGTTTTTTGGTGCTTGAGCAGCGAGCACTGCTAGAGGGGACCTGTGCTAAGTAGTTCCTATTTTTACTCCTAAATTGAGCGGCCTATTTAAAAATAGTATTTTTTATGGGTAAGAAAATGTTTATCTGTAAAAATAATGAAACTATAAAGCAAATTTATGAAAATAAATTGTGATTTTAATATTATTTTATCCTCTGATAGATCTGTAGAAAAAAAAAAAAAAAAAAAAAAAAAAAAAAAAAACAAGGGACATCATTCTTTCACTGTAGTGATAACAGAAAATGAAAAGCTATCAGGGTTCAGTTTTCAAAATACACTACACGTGATATAGCACATTCTTTACACCTAGAATCCAGATTTAGGAGATAAAAGAGGAGGATTATGTTTGTCTATGCATGAATGTAGTTAGTGAACATCTGCCAAAATCTATCTAGTTATTTTGATTCTCTTTATCAAGAAAGTTGACCATCTGCTCTGTCATCAGCAAAGATCTTGTTCTAAAAGCTAAATCAAAAAATCACCCGTCTTTTGCACCTCGTTTTCACTTAACATAAACAAAGTTTTAATGGTATCCATCTGTAAGTGCGATTAGTGACCTGAAGCAGGTACATACTCACTGAGTCAAAATTAGCAGCTGGAGACAGAATGATGATTAAAATACGTATGCTCTATTTGTAAATAAAAGGCATGCAATTAGGCATACTGCTTAAAACAGTCTTGTATAATTATACTATAGAATCTTTAGATGCTTATAAAAGCCAGTGACACAGAAATTAAAATATACAAGCTCTCCTCCAGGTGATGCTAAAGCCTGCAATGAACCTGTTGTGTTTGTATTTTCCTCGTATTTCTGGGTACATATGTAATAACAGAGAAAGATTCTATCGCTGCATAAATAGAAAATAACAGATTGAAAGTTTGGTGTTTGATATGAGGAACTGAGTTTCGTTTTTTTTTTTTTTTTTTTTTTTTTTACTACAGAATAATAACATATATTCTGCCAAGTTTTTTATCTTTTTTGTTTGTTTGTTTCCTTCTCTGACAAAATGAGGGAAAATAAGAGGCAGGTGTTAGAAGCTTTACATGACTTCAATGCTTAAAAAAAGAGGGGAGAAGAGAAGAGAAAATGGAGAGGAGGGGAGGGGAGGGGAGGGGAGGGGAGGGGAGCGGAGGGGAGGGGAGCGGAGAGGAGAGGAGCGGAGAGGAGAGGAGCGGAGAGGAGAGGAGAGGAGAGGAGAGGAGAGGAGAGGAGAGGAGGATATTATCATATCATTGGAGTTAGTTAATGGCCTTCTATGTTGCTTGCTTTGCCATCGCTGGCCTTGCAGTTTTCTATTGCATTAGTTTTATCAAGAGGGTGAAAGCTTCGCAAGACCACAAAGTCTTCAATAAAGTACTAGTTTCTCATAGGAAGAAGACAGACAGAGCCAGTAATCGCAGGGACTGACCCCCCTGGCTCAGACTGCTGGAGCAGCTGTGCTAGTAGGAACCTCAAAGATGCGTGTTACTGCAGCTCAGGACAGCTGAGCCAGGGCCTGCAGTCTGCTGCAAGGCCTTGCAACATTTTGACTTCAAGACCTGAAGTTTCCTCTAATTAAGGCTGCAGATAACAATATATTAACAAAAAGCAGCCTTTATACTAGGTGCATATTTGCAATTCACTTGAACTATATAATTTAGTATCGGAGTGAATTTGTATCTGCTCTCTAGGTATAGTACTATCAGCAAAAATTACATGACTTCATCAATCTTTCTCAATACCAATTAGTAGTTATTTTCCAGTACAGTACAATTTAGATTGAACTATAATTAGTACTTATATTATCCTAATGATCGTGATCCAGCTTCTTTAATTAGGGACATCAGCACATCTATGCAAGATTGGTCTTAGGTAGGCAGTCTTCACTTTTTTTTTTTTTTCTTAGAGGTTCATTAACCTCACTGACACATGACGTTTTATTCCAAGAAAGATATAGCAATCTGGCCTTATCTCTGAATTACGTGTGATCTTTTTTGAAAGATTGTTTAACTGAACAATCAAAGGATTGCATTCAAGGAGTAGGGATGGTTTGAAATAAAAAAAATCACTGCATGCAAACTTAGTCTGTATAAGAGTAGAGTCAACAGACTAAAATATGATGTTTCCTCACAATGAAAGCAAATTTCTTTTCTCTCCTGTGACTTTACTGTACATCCGCTGCATACCCCTCACCACCGCACATCCACCAGGCCCACACACAGGATTAGCTTTGCCGGGCGCAGGGAGAGTGGCATCACGGTGACGCCGCTTGGGCCCAGGCAAGGTGGGCCAGGGCCTGCTATGGCTGGGCAGGACCTTGGTGAGGCGGCCAGGCTGCAGCCAAGCAGGGAGTTGAGCCATCCCCTAAGGGTGAGGCTCAACGAGGTACAGGGACATGGCATGGCTGGGACACAGCTGAGGCAGGGAGTGACCTTCAGGAAATATCCACCCTGTCTGCCATGTTGTCCTCCCCAGGCTGCCAGAAGGCCTGTGTGCACGGCTGCTCCAGCATGGCATTCTCCATGGGCTGCCAGGGAATCTCTGCTCCAGCACCTCCTCTTCCCCTCCTTCTCTGACCTTGGTGGTCACAGGGCTGTTTCTCAAACTTTTTTCCTCGCTCCTTACTGCCTGGCCAGCATTTTTTTCCCTTTGCCTTAAACGCGATTTCACAGATGTGCCACCAGCTTGGCTGCTGGCTCTGCCCTGTGGCAGGGACGCTGTGGAGGCCTCACAGACAGCACCTCACCACAGGCACCCAGTTGGGTCCCTGTAAGGGAAATACCCTCAAACTCACACTCTATTTAGCGTTAAAGAAGTTCAGGCCTCCACAGTTTCAAAGACTATAAATACAGATATTGACTGACTGTCATCAGTAGGGGCATTACTTGCATAAGATTAACCTAGTAAAGCCAAATGCACACAACGTTGGAGCTTTTTCAGACCAGAGTCCATGGTGAGAAGCAGACAATGAGAGACCATCTACCTCTTCCAAAGGAGAGGAAGAGAGAAACCCTAGATGTTTTTATTCAGGTAATATTTTATTTTTTTTTTCTCTTAAATTTTCCGGAGACTTGGAGCTATGGCCAAGTGACAAGGGTAGTTTCTCATGTATGAGGTCAGTGAGCTCTGTCTTTGTTTTGCCTTCCTGTGGTCCAGACTCTCACAGCCACAGGGGTTTTCCTGAGGCCTCATTCTGTCCTCAGCCTCTCGTTGAGTTACTTTAGTTAACTGTGCACCTGGAAACTACTGGGAAAAAGAGGCCAATGGTATTTAATATACATCTGACACAATTTTTACAACATACAGAATGGCTTGTTTGAATATAGCAGTTGTTCAAGTTTGTGTTATGAGCATACTAACTCTGAACAAACCACTTTTCCTCTGCAGTAAAATTGTTCAGGTAATGGTGAATAATTTTGAAGGTTGATGTTAAGTATAATTGAATGCATTCAGAGAACTGCAAATCTCTTGAAGCTGTTATTAACCATGCAAAACCACTTCCTCCGTGACAGTTTGTTGAGTATAAAAATTGAATTCAAAGAACCTAAGTTATTTCAATTCAATGAGATTCTCAACAAAGCTAATAACTCTGCTACATTCAGTAGAAATGCAGCACTTCATGAACATACAGATGATCCCATCTATATTATAAATATAGATACAACACTTGATTTGTGTATATGTTTGTATACGTAATATATTAGACATTAGCAGCTATGGTACAAATGTATTTATTTTGCACATTTTAAATGCATTCACAATTAGTGGCAGAATTGTGGTTTTATACACTCTATCTCTGTTCTATTGCATATGGATTATCAAGTAAATAGCAGAATGATTTAATATAACAAAATCGAGACCATGATGTCAATAGCACAAAGAACAGCTTCACTAGAATCTCTAGATATTCACTTTAGAAAATATATTCATGCCTACACATGAAAAGTTTGGGGAATCCTCAGCTTTGCTGATCCACGCATTCATGGAGCTGGGTGGTATGAATCTGAGCTAAAAACAAGATAAAGAAATCATAAACATAAAGAATATATTTTTTTCATAGAATCCTAGAACCATAGAATGTTTTAGCTTGGAAGGGACCTGAGAGATCATCAAGTTCCATCCCCCCCCTGCCATGGGCAGGGACACTCCCCACTAGCCCAAGTTGCTTAAAGCCCCATCCAGCCTGATCTTGAACACTTCCAGTGATGGGGCATCCACAACCTTTTGGGCAACCTGGTCCAGTGCCTCACCAACCTCAGAGTGAAGAATTTATTCCTAATGTCTAATCTAAATCTACACTGTTTAAATTTAAAGCAATTACTTCTTGGCCTATCCCCACACCACCTGAAAAAAGAGTCCCTCCCAGCCTTTCCTGCAGCCCTCTTTGGGTACTGGAAGGCCACTGAAAGGTCTCCCCTGAGCCTTCTCTTCTCTGGGATGAACATCCCCAGCCTGTCTTAAAAAAAGAGGGGTGCCCTAGCCCTCTCATCATCCTCGTGGCTTCCTGTGGACTTGCTCTAATGGGTCCATGTCCTCCTTCTTGTGCTGGGGGCCCCAGATCTGTAGCACTGTATATTGTAACACTTAGAAAATTCAGTTGACATTTGATATACTGTAGACTGGAAATCTTATGCAGATTTAATTTCATGTTATTACTGCCATTATGGTAGTAATTAAACATAGTTGTAAGCAAAATAGTTTTCGAATGACAAGACACAAGGATTTCTTTTTGTTTGTTTGCTTGTTTTTTAGGGTAGAGGTGCCTATTATTTTTCAAAAATATATGGAGCAATACACTGAACAGGTGTTGCAAAGGTTCTCTATAGCAGTACATACTGAAAACTCTAAAGTTATTGTAATTAGCAGCGCAAATGTTTTTTGAACAGCTGAAAAATTTTACCATGAGTCTGTAAACACTAAGTGGTGGCCACTTTGCTCACAGATAAACTGAGTAGTGTTTCCTAGGAATTGCCTTCAGATAAAATTCAACTAGTGCATTTATAAGAAATAATTATAAAATATAAATTTTATTAATTTTCAGGCTTCTGGTAAGCAGAGATACCAATAATCACAGAATCACAGAATCATCTAGGTTGGAAGAGACCTCCAAGATCACCGAGTCCAATTTCTGACCTAGCACTAAGAAGTCCTCCACTAAACCATATCACTAAGCTCTAAATCTAAACGTCTTTTAAAGACATCCAAAATAAATATCTTTATTTTCAATCAGGACAGAGCTTTTCAATTACAGAAGATTTAAGCTGTATATTTTCCTTGGATTTTTTTTTTTTATTAGATATACTCAATATAGCTTTAAAATACTCACTTTATTGCACAAGAGTTAAAGCATAAAAAAGCACAGTGGTTTGAAGCATTGTTAAGAAAGTAGGAAAAAGAACACTAGGTTGTGTATATAGTTAATCGAGTAGTCAAAAAGCAGTAAAAACATGAGAATAGACCATTGTGACAAAATAATTGTCTCATTCTCATAAGATGACTTTCTTGATATTGAGTTGATGTTTATTTTTCATTGTTGTCTTTGGCATTTAGATTGTAGCTTTATCCATCATTGTGTTCAACTTACTAAATTATTCCCTAAAAATAAACTACATTCTAGTGTAATTGATATAGCTAATATCATGCTACTGAGAATATTTTGCATTATTTATGATATTATCTTGATTTTGGACTCATTCAAGTCAGAGGTCCTCTTCAGACCACAGGATGTACTACTAGCAGAGTCACTACATGCCTTTGGTACATGAGATGAATGATTAGTGACCCTTTCTAAGTTAGTGGATGGGAACAGGTTAGGCCTAATTTCAGTCTTGGGGGGCTTTGGTGCTCTGCTCCTGTATTTGCTCTACTAGGCTGCAGATTATATGGGAGGGAAAGGAAGGGTGTCCTCTGTCTTCTGTTGAAACTGTGCCTCTAACTATCCGAAGTTCAGCCAAAGAGCGAGAGACTGTCAGCAGTAAGGCTGATGCTGTGCCTAAATGAGATAAAGAGCAGTTTCCTTTAAGAGGAATTCTGGGGCTCTGCCTTCATGTGGCAGCTGAAATACTTTTCAGCCCAGTGTGTCTTCCTGCTTCACATGCCTCCTGTACCAGTGATAATTTTCTGGGTGTTATGGAGCTATTCTGAGGTTTCCACAACACTGCCTTATTCCTGCCTGTGTCTGTTCTGACCAAGTCCTTAATTGTGCAGGCTGATGGCCAGGCAGATCCAGGCTGTTCTTGCCTTTTACCTTTCTGTAACACAAATCCTTCCCCAGCACAAGTTGCTGTGATAAATTTGTTCATATTTTCAGATGTTTTTATCTTAGGAGGAGAAGGAAGGGATGAGGTGTATAAATGCAGATGTAAATAGACGTGGCCTTATTCCTCTCCTAGCCTTAAACTGAGCTCAGTTTAAGACAAGTATTACTGTAATTAATGATTTCATTCTGTAGGTGGCTGCCTTGTAATCAGATACCAAACAGACCTGTCAACTCTCATGCTTTCTTTATGAGACTCTTCCACGTGGACCCCACATGTTATTATTCCCCAACCACGGTACCGGCATAATAAGCACTCCCAAGGCAACTCCCTGGCTCCAGGCTGCACACCAGCATGAGCCACCGTGCTGCGCTGAGCTACAGCAGTGATGTTGTCTCCTGCTGCAAATCCTGAATTCCAGAACATCCTGAAGCATGGCCTGTGGCCCATGGCTAGACTCATGATAGCATAGTGATACCATACCTTCATTGTCAGATGCTTATAGTCCACCAACAGTGTATATAGGTGAGAAAAAAATCATCTTTCATTCTCTTTTTCTTCCTTCCAAACCTGAAGTTGCCTCCCACCGCTGTAAATATTTTGAGTAGCCAGGTAGAAACAAAGTCTATACCTGCAATGTTACTGGTTACTGGTATCAGAAATGAACAGGGAACTAAAGCTCTCTGGAGTCAGATCAGCAAGGCATCAGGATGAAGCAGAGAAAGCACTTCCCTGCACTGTTTGTCAGGATAAGAGTGAATTAAAAGGACTTTTAATTCAGCTAAGTGCAAAATCTTACAGGCATCTCAAAAGTTGAGACTGGAGCTCAATATGGGCATAAAAGAAATAGGCAAAATGAATGAAAATACATACATATAAACATGCATTACTTGTATATGCATATATATAAAATAGGTATGTATATGCATACACTCATCCTTATATTCTACTTGATTTTACATTAGCCAGACCATTTGCTTCCTAATCTTTTCAGGGTAGACAAATGCATTGAAACAAGGTTATACCTGTGATCACTACAGGTTAACTAACAAAGTTAGTGTAAGTATCAGATAATGCAGGGGCAGAACAACTAGTAATTCATGCAGGATCAGAAAAACAAATCCTTTACCAGATTTTTGGGTCTACCTAGATAAAAATGAAGAAGGGAAAAAATGAAAGTGGCTTTCATTTTGCAACATTAGACTTAATTTTAATTAATCTATGCAGCAGACATACACTGACATTCAGCATAATACTAATTTCTCAGCTACTGAGAGGAAATGTCAGGGAAAGACAAGGCATTATTTAAGGCAACTAAAGAGTAATAAACTGTAATATAAAAGTGTGAATTTTAGCTTACTGATAATCTGACTATGAAGTCCATTAGGCAGAAAAGCAGCTTTTCAAAAGAAGCTACTGAAGTAACAACAAAGCTATGTTCAAAGTAGACCAGATAAAACACTTAGGAGATTAGTGGAGAGGATCAACTTGTAATTGCAGTGCAGCTGAAATGACCCCAGTGATCTTATACAACTTTCTGATCGCTAGGTGTGGAATAAACGGAATACAGCATTTGAGTGTGAAGATTGAATGATCAGGAAGCTACCTGTGACACTAAACATTGAACGTTTTTCTGAGGTCAGCAGACATGCAAAGAAAAAATGTTTTGCATTCATGACAAATGGGAAGATAGTAGTAGTAATTCAGGGCTAGGCAATGCGATGGTTTCTTCTTTTAGGAAAACACAGCCCTGTGCAGTGAAGTTACATCACTTCTCCAATTCCCTTGCAGACTTGTTGAGACAAACGTTCTCCGGTCTCATGGAAAAGCTGTGCAGTAAGTTTATGAAGCTCACACAGTGCTACAATGGAATGTCAGGAACAACATGGCTTTCCTCATGAAGTTAGAAGGCAAGAGTCTCTATTCCCACAATGCAGAAAATCAGAAAAGTGGTATTTATTGCAGCTATTGTAACTTCTGGCTTTGCATATACAGGGGCTACATTTGCAGAACTGCCACATTAACTTCACTTGCCTTGGCAGACAGCAAGCAACAGAGCACTTATCTGGAGGGCACTGCTTAATCTGCAGTATTGAGATGGGTTGAATGTGGCAACCATGATATATTAAAGCTGGCAAATTAAAAAATAAAAATAAAAATCTGTAGATACAGAGACTGAAATGGATTCTAAAGTGTGGAAAAACTAGGTTCAAATCTAAAGCTCTAGTTTTCCTGCCATATCTCCTTCTGACTTGTTTCATCTGAAGTCTCCTATCATGAGTTTTAACATCCTACTCCTCGTACGTAGCATACAATCCTGACAGTACAATGTCAGTAAAATGACAATTTTGCTGACAAGATTATTACTTTTATTATCATAGAGTATATAGACAATTTGCTACAGGTTAAAGCATCATAACAATTCTGTCATAGTTGTTCTAAGACCTAAGTTCTTTTCTTATCTACAGCATCAAAGTCCCGTCTGCTATACATGAACACAGCGCTTGCTGATCCACTTGCCTTCGTCCTGTCTGTTATTTCAACCATCTACAATTGCTACCTGTGCATATATATAGTTTGGCTCCCTAACTAGATTATCCGGAAGGAGTTTGCCTAGTCTCTGTGTTCTGTCTTGTTGTCTGTTATTTGTGTTTGTCTTGTCGTATCACACCCATTTATCAACACCGGTATTCATTCTGTCTTACTAGCTATCTAATTGTTCTGCCACGGTGTCTATTCACCACTGACTACTCTATCGTGTCACTATCACCACTGTGCATACCAGCTGTCTGTCTCTAACTACATTGTCTAGCAAAGGGCGGATTCAAGGAGTATTTGTGCAAAGGCAGAAATGTGCACTGAACCCAGACTGAGAGAGCTAAAATTCTTTCCTTATGTGCTATTAGCTTTTATTGCCTTGACTACTGCTGTAATCCATTATCTGTCAGGGGAAATTGTTGGAGTTGGAGTAAGGTTAGATTATGGAAATACACATTCCCTCTATTGCAATTTTTCCATCCTAGGGCCTATGCCATCTTAACAGGAGGATCTGATGCATTATTAATCCTTCTATTATCTGTCTGCAGGTCCACAGTAAGATATTGCCCTGCCATTGTCTACCAGATTATGCAAATTATATATGTCTACATACAATCAAAATGCATGTTACAAATGCTGAAAAGTGGGAAAGTAAAAGAGAACAGAGGTATTCAGATGTCCTTAGAGAGGTATGGATATATATTTGTGAATCTACTTCATTTCCAAGAAACTTCAGTTTAGGAAAATGCTGTTCTGGCAAATTTTATTGCCCTGTGAGAAGCATTACTAGGCCTGCAGACCAATGTTGCAGTTGCACCTGTTGTACTTTTATCAGTGTACTGTAACTCCATGACTCTTAACAAATGACTATGAAATATGAGAGTGAATAGTGGGAAAAAAAGGGACTCTTCCTCTCTTTCTGCACTCAATCTGGCTAGCTCAAAGTGCTTATCGTTATCTTTTTGCTGTTACAAAACATTATGGTTGGTGAGATTCAACTTGATTAGGATTTAAATTACCTAAATTTGGTCAGTGGCTATTCTGCGAGTGATTTTAGCCTATGAGCTCAGGCGGCAATTACTTGAGCTTAATCTTCACAATTCCCAAGACACAGATACATTCTCAAAATTTCAAAGACCAAAGAGAAGACTTTGAACAATAATGATTTAACATATAGTCCATTTTAAACACAGACAAATTCTGATACTTAAAATATACTACTCAAAGTACTGTAATATGTCAAGATAATGAATCAAAATTTTAGTGATTGCCTCCCTCACATGCTACAAGGGAATAATACCGGCATAAATTAGTCTACTATATGACTGTTCATCATTGTAAACATAATGAGTTCCCTGTAGTCATCTTGCCCGACTTCTTAAGGTTAACTTTTTTTCATGGGTCTTCTGATTGATTTTATGCTCCACAAAACATTCAGAACATTACCAAAATTAGCATCCACAGTTATTACCATTGGTCAATTACAGACAGACAGAAATTGCAAAGCTTCCAAAGGTTTTCTTCACAACTGGAATGAAAAATAAGATACGTGTAGCGTTGCACATGATGTCACCCATTCTCTGTTTCTGAAATTAAATAAATAGATAAATAAATAAAAAATCTTGGGATAGTAAGGAAGTATAATGCAGTTAGTTAAAGTGGCTACTTCTCAATTTGGTGGGTGGTTAACACAATGCAATTCTTAGTTTAGGACTAAGGTGGACAATGGGATTTTTTTCTCTGACAAATATTTTTTTAACTCACAAGCATCATAGAATCTCTCATGTTTTACTTCTCTTTTAAAGGGTGTAAGTCAGCTTCTGCATCAAACATGAAATGTTCTGGCTAGTTATCCCAGAGAAACTGGTGTGACAACTGGGTGCAAACCCAAGCACTTTCACTTTGACTGGAGGTAATTCACCACTGTCTCAAACAGTGTCACCAGAATATTTATGATGAAGGCCTTTGTATTAAATGTCATCTGAAGGGCAACATATTTAGTAATGTTATTTCTACTTTCTACTTCATTCCTTCTTACACCATTCTGATTTAGCATTAAGGCAAAGTGAAAATTGCTGTAGCATGAAAATATTTACAAAGGCAATATCTGTATATTGTTCAGAAAATGTTGTGCAGTGAGACTGGTAGACTGTTAAACATACTAATTGCATATAAAGGAACCATACACTTGATCAGCAATTTAAAAGGTAATGTTTTGAGTTTTCATTTATTTCCCTTTAAAACAAAATGCTAAATTAAATAAGATTTTCACAGGCTTTAGTAAGAGACAATAGACTGCTAGTTTCCCTTTACAGAGCTTTCTTCTGCTAGAAAAATAACAGTGGTTCAGAGAAATAAGCTGACACAGAAGCATGTAGGGCTCAACAGAAGTTTCCAGTTATGCTGTTGCATTGAGATGGGAAAATAAATTGCCAAAAATAATTCAGTAATTTTAACCTTCTGGTCCACTCATAGAAAAACAGCTAGGAGGTCATGATTTTTCTAAATATATTGGTTATTTCACCTTATTTCACAAAAAACATAATTTTAACTCTGTGGCTTAAAAACACCAAAAGGCCAAATATATAATAATATTGTGATGTATCAGACCCCCCATTCCTCCTTTGTGGTTGGATGATTATGAAAGTGTTTGCCTCATAAACATGCCTATATGTTTAACTTTTATGTATTCTTGGTCAGGTTCACATACAGTTTTGCCATTCACTTTGCTCTATGGCACATCACTTCTATTAAATTCTGATCACTTTTATATCCATGGAAAGCTACACATAAAGATAGAACTATAGTAAGAAATAAATATAAAAAGAGATAGAAGTATAAACTCATTATGCATATACAGAAATATAGAATAAATTATATTGGGTTTTGGTTTTGTATAAACATTGCCATGGGTGTCAAACTATACCACATTGTCTTTGAGTCACTTTGAATATTTCACCTAGTTTTCCCTTATAGTCAGATAAAATATGGGAATTGACAGTGATTTATTAAAACTGACCTTGTTGAAAAGATATTTAGCCACCATTCCTAGAAAGCTGTACAGTTTGGAAAAGTTGCACAGCTCAGTAGTGAATTATTTTTCCTTGTTCTAAAGCGAATACTTGCAAATGCTGAAGTCTTCAATCTGATTACTATTGTTTTAGCCTGCATAAATAGAAATACTCTACTATAACTATTCACTGAAAACATAATACTTTTGTGAGCAGATTAGGAAATGCAAGAGATAACAATTTATATCAGCATAGGCTTTATAGCTCTAGGCTCAACATTTCATGTAAAGTTCCAACGAGACTGAGAAACTGCTTTTCTGAGGATATTTCTATACTTTATCTTACTCTCATAATCTACTGATAACACTAAAAATGTCCAATTTATAACTTACCTGGTTCACTAGTTACCAATAGTAAATCATTCTGTTCTGCTCCATATGGTGCAGGGAGCTTTGTCTACACAGAGAACGTGGCCTAAGCAAAGGGACACAACAAGGAAATGACATTTATTGCTATGCTTCCTTTTTTTGTTCTTTTTGTATGCTTTAATTGCCAGAATTTTAAGTGAATAATAAGTGCTTTATACTTACAGAATTGACAACATTCTACTGGCTTTCCCATCCTATTACACCCACTACAATTAAAACACTTCTTTGCAACAATTATTTAGAAAGCAAAATTTATTTAGAAAGCAAATTTATTTCTTTATGACCGAATTTAACACAAGAGCAATTAATGAATTGAGTAAAATATGTAAAGAGCATTGCCTCTTCATGGCTGCCTGAACCTATCACATAGCCACAGTTCCTCGGAGCTTTCTGAAGGACATGGGAAGAGCTGACTAGGAGTGGAGAGGTATTCAGCATGTGACAGATAAGGCAGAAGAGCAGGAAAAGCAAAGCTGTGGCAAAGGTGTGGGGAACTATAGTAGAAAAAAAAATCTTTTGTACCAGACAAATAGAACACAGGGCAGTTCAAAGAGCCAAGCAGAGGCAACGGAGAAAAAGAAGGCCAGATTTCTCAGATATGGTATTATCCAATTTCTAATATGTGGAGATTCGACTGAGCGGTTCCTTGGTCGTGTAAGTGTTTTTCTGCAGTGAAGGAACTAAAAGGAACTAAAAAGGAAATTGTATAACAGAAATACTTAAACTCTTCTGAGAGAGAAATCTTATACATACCAAGGAAAAATAACCTATTACTATCCACGATCTTTCTTCCATTCAATCTTAAACCAGTGTGATAATCTCACAGTATGTAAAAAGGTAATCGCACAGTATGTAAAAAGGTAAGAATATTTATCTCTGCTAGCAGTCAAGTTTCTTACAACCTGCTACATTAAAAAGAATCTAAGAATGTGTAGGGTTTGAGCTGTTGTTCTCCAAGGCTTGAGATGTGCAATATTGCAACAAAACTTTAGAATATCGGTCTATAACAGGTTTTGACATTACTCAGTTAAACTGTCTGTTGAACAAGCAAAGCAAGCACTGCTTTGTTTGTGACAGAAAATGAACTATTGCATAATGTCCACAAAATTCTGAAATATTACGCTTCAGCAAATTTATTTTATTTCCTGCTGTGCTTGGGAAAATACCGTACTTTTAACTTAATGAGTTCTCATAAAATGACTTCAAATTTTAATCATTACTGGCATACAAAAATATGACCTTAATGATACCACTGCATATAAAGCAGAAGAAAGAATAATAGCAATAGAAGCAATAAACTTGACGGTACCTCTGCGCTTCCTGACTCATCTCAAAGACCTGTTGTTGTTCTGGAAGATACTTGTTTTTTTTCACTTTCTTTGTATTGTTTTAGGAGGCAAACATGTACCAAAAAAAAACCCTTGAAACAAAAGGAACAAAAACAAACGCTGGATGCAGGCCTGATCCTTCAAAAGCAGTGAACAGTTTGGCCACCACATTTTGAATTCACTTAAGAAGACAGTACCAAGATTTATTTTCTTCAACATTGTATATAGTTCTACAATGAAACAGACAGCTAAGGCTCACTCTTCAATTGCTACATCACATAAAATAAATGCTGCACTCAAACATCATGGAAAATTTGAATTCAGGAATGATCACAAGCAAAGATATATCCATCTCTGTATTCTGCATGATTTTATTGCCTAATACTTCTAGACACCTCAGGCAGATAAGTGTCATTTCCACATTTTCCACAACGGTGCTTAGAGCTTGCAATCTTTATGGCTAGACTATTACATTTGTGGTTAGGTAATGTCTATCTAATAGGTAGCAAAGAATCATGCAGTTTGTGAGTGACAGGCTGAATGTCTACATGGGCCAGAAACAAAACTAAAAAAAAACACCCAGAGAACTAACCACCACCACCATAATAATGATGATAATGATAACGATGATGATGATGATAATAATAATAATAATAAAGAGGTGGAAAAGCCTGTGGATCAGCCAGCGTCAGTTTGCAGCAAGCTACTGGGTATAACGGTGGGAGAACTGAGCTTTTGTTTGCTAAAGGACATAAAGTGAGTGTGAACCAGGCCACGCACTGGTTGAGTGATGTCAAAGGCTGGAATAATTGATTGGCACAACCCAGCTTCATCTGCTGACCTGGGCTCCACGTTGGCTTTGTCCCAGAGAAGGGACATACTGCCAGCAAGCAGAGGCACTGCTTGCAGCTGCCTGCCACAATGTGCCTGCTCCGGGTTACGGCTATGCGTGCACCTATCAGCCTTGGAAATAGAGCATTTGAACTTCCTCAGGTGCTGGCTTCTTTTGTCTTATTTTCTTCTG
>NC_048900.1:4195892-4246084 GCF_011077185.1 Oxyura jamaicensis | reverse complement strand
CTGCCTGTGATCGGCTCGCCGCCCAAGTCAATTACCTAGTACAGGAAATAACATTCCTTACAATTAGAACAGAAGGGGGTAGGTAAGAGTCACTACTTTTGCTAAGAATATTATCTTATTTCTTTTCAGAATTGCATTGATTGCTATTTTGTTCATTTTACCTCAACATCACTCTTAGCTTTTTTTCCATCTCCATCCTCAATCTATGTCCTGTTTGTGACGACTACTGCATAATTACAGCTTGGGCAGTATGATCTTTATCTAAAATGCAGGCACCAGTACCTCTGCTTCCAGCAGATGGGAAACCTCATTACTTGTTTTCATGATGTAGCTAAAGGACAATTATCTATTTACCTTAGATCTTTTGCTAACACATTTTTAATACAATGTATCAGGCAACTTTCGCTGTTGCTGACTGGAATCTGTTTTTTGGTTTTCTTACTCATGTTTCTTAAACATCATACACAAAATGGGAATGTGAAATTAACACTGGCTGTGCCACGGGAAAACAGTTTCAGACCATTATTCAATCAGTTGCCATTTCAGACGTAATCACCATTTATAATATTGCAATATTATGTACTTTGTTGCAATTTATGTACTCATAATTTAAAATTCTGAGACTGAAATCTTACCTTTTTGAGATTTACAGAATTTTTCCATTTAATTCAATGCAGCAAATTACATCTCCACAAGATTTACAGGTTAACTAGCTCCAGAAGGTACAAAACAATTAAGGCACTTTTCACGTCAATGACCTTCTGCAGGCATATTAGATATTTCAAATTATGGTTATTAACTATTGACATCACTTTCTATAGATCAAGACTGAATGTTGCTCAGACCCAGCTCAAGCAAAGCACTGCTTTAGGTGCAGGACTGAGTCTACACTCTGCCTGCAAAAAATATGTATGTAAACTACAATTAAGAAAATAGAGATTACCTCCTGATAAATGAAAGGTTTAGCTCCTGCAGAAAACCACTTAGTATTCAGATCTTTCAGCTTGTCTAAAATTGCCTTCACATCCTCTGGCCACATATGCTTGGCAGCATCAATCCGGAACCCTGCTACACCAATATCAATGAGGTAGTTCAGGTACTCCGCAATTTTGTTGCGCACATAGTCCTTCTCCAGGGCCAGATCAAGAAGACTAACCAAGCGGCAGTTTCGGACCTATATTAAAATTCCGAAATGAAACATTTTTCACCTCGCAACCCAAATCTAATGTTCTACATATGTTTCTTTGAATTTCTCTGTGTTACAATGACAAAAGGAAACCTTCACTGTTCATGATTCACCATGCAAATCTTACATCTTGGACAGTCATCCAGACTGGCATCATGGAGAGTCCTCTACATAGAAGGAGCATTACAAAGCCTACATGCCCAGCATGCACAGCTGCAAGTGATGAAGGAATGTACCAGAGAGCCATATATTAAATCTATAATCAGCTTTTTAATGAAAATATAAGGAGAAAATATCATATGTTATTTTTAGTCCAGTGTATTAACGTGCAGATTCTTTATTATTTCAAGTGCACTTATTTCTTCTGTGATGCAGGTAAGATTTCTGGAAATTATATTTCAAAATCTTTAAAAGATATTGAGTCCCATAGTCTTAGTAAACATTAAACTCTTGTCTTCTGCCTCTTTTTTTGCCTTAGTTTCTTGTAAAAACAAAATGATGGTCTTGGACTTCCAGAAAAAGAGTATTATAGGAAAGTGTTTCAGTATATTCAATATATGTTTAATAAATCTTATGTTGGGTTTCCACAGCTATGCACACATCTGCGTGGAAACAGCAAGGTACATCAGCCTATGTTGCAACCTGTACTAAAGAACCTACAGTAGAGATGACTCTTTAGAGCTGCTGAAGATTCCAGAGACATTCATGTCTCCCCCTCTTCTGCCATTTCCCTCAAACTCCTCTCCCCTAAACTTAGGTTCAGGAAAGATTAAATACATTTGAAAGGCATAAGACATTGCTCAAGCAAAACAGCTATTTATCTTTATAAAATAATTTCAGTTCTGTGGTAAAGTCCTGACCATGTAATCAGATACAGAGGAACAGACAGACTCCCCTTATCTGCACACAAGGAGGTCTTTCTTAGCAAGGGAAATCTCCAAAAAGAACGTTGGTTTTCAGTATTTTAGCCTTACTGTTTTTCTTTAGTAAATCCTAATCTCCCTCTTCTGAAATTGAGACCAAAGAAAGCTTCCAAATTATAGCAAGGGGTAAATAATAATTCATATTTTTTTAAAGCATAGAAAACACAAATAAGAATCCCTAAATAGATTTAAGGATCTTTAAAATTGTCCTTATAAAATACCTAAGCACATTACTTAAATCTAAAGGTGAGCCATTAGCACAAGTAGAGCTATCCCTTTGCTCTAGATAAGAGAGTTCATGATAGTAACGCTAACCTCTATTATCAATTAGGATAGTTCTCCATGAGTTTTATTTTCTATATAACGTCTGACAGTAAACAGGAGTAAAGAAATAACAGCCCTGAAACAGATGGACATAAAAAATGCGTTTATAGTTTTAGGTTTACCTGAGATGCATCATGGTAATTCTCAATGTCTCCACTTTCAGATTTACATTTACCATCATTAAAGTCCCAGGCAGAATATGGCACAGCTGGAAAGTCTTCAGTCTTTGCATTGAAATAGCTTCCACAAGTAGAATGGTTGCCAGCACCCGCACTACCTCCGCACATATGGTTGATTACTGCATCCACATAAATATGTACCTAGAGAATAATGCTCACATTTCAGTTTAAGAAAGTTACTTTCCGTGGTGCTATTAACTGGATAATGTTCTCTTTCTCTTACCTCCTGCCATATCCTCCTATTTCTGCTTGCTTGCTTCCCCCTATATTTTATTTAAGATACTTCTTTTATTAACATATGGCAGTTGTGGTACAACACACAACTCAACAGATAGAAGAAAAACATCTTTACTCCAATGCTACCTTGTCTTTCCTTCTAAATTAGTTGATGTCTATATCCTAGCGCTACAAACACCACAGGGTTTTCTAAGCACTTACTCCAACACTGTTGCATCTGGTCACCATGTCTCTAAATTCAGTTTCATTTCCAGATCGTGTGCAGAGCTTGTAGCTGACTGGCTGGTATCTTTCCCACCACGGCTGCCAGGGGTCAGCAACGATAACATTTTCATTTGGAGGTGAGATCTGTGAATAAGATCGCGTCTCTTAGTAACAGGATACCAATAATGGTTTATTTATGCTTGCTCGGTATTGTTAGAGAAAGAACATGAAAATATAAAATAAGGTCCCTTTAACAGAAGCAACTGACAATACCTAACCCATACAGATCCCCAGGATCCTCTTCTTAAACTGTAGTCAGCTGCAATTAAAAGACTTAGGCCCAGATGTTCAGCAGTTAGAAACACAGTATAAAAATTATGCCAATGGACATAGTTTCCTAATCATCTTTTGGACTGCACGCCTCACAGATCAAAGAGTCTGAAATGATGCGAAGTTGCGTCTTTTAATGGCATACTCGTACACTCTGACAGGCAGAGAGAAGCTTGCCAGCTTGGGTGAACAGAATTAGTAGCCTTTTAGTTTATTTATTTGAAATCTTCAGCACTTTGGTACTTTTCTTGGGAGCTCATTTTTCTTAGACATAGTTTAATTTTGTTTATCTAGTTCTTAAGCACTTCTCTTGATTTAAATATCAAGCAGATTTAAATTATCAAGCAGATAATTTTAGGTTATTCACAGCAGTATAAAAAAGAAGATTTAGCCAGTGATAAGCAATTCTAATTCATTTAAACATAATAGCGTATAGAGCAAAACAAGTGCTTTGGAGTGATGAAATAAATTCACTCTAACGTGATAATAGCTGAGGAATATATTTGCCAGCACTTACTACTTGCACTACCAATTTCTATTTTTCTTTTTCAGTACCTGTCCTTTGGTAAATTGAACATTTTCATTTGAAAAACAAATTATCATCTATGAAGCAATTTTACTACCTGATAGGAAGAGACATACCTGAACCCCTCCAAATCCATTAGGAGCTAAGTAGCGTTCACACTCAAGAGCAATATCGGCCCAGCGCCATTCAAAGAGATGTACAATAGATGTCCGCCCAGCCTGCGTGTTGGGGTTGTACTGCGCCCAGCAAACCCCTACAATTAACAGAAGAAAACAGATACCCATGGTGTGCTCTGTGATCAGTTGCGCTCTTCTTACTGTTTATCTATTCTCCTGCAAGAGGGTAAAGTACACATTACAAAACAGGCATTTACTTTTAAATGTTAATCTCTGGCATCGTATTTATTTAACTTCACTTGATCATCATTTTGTTTGAGAATTAGTTTTATCTAAGCCACATCAACTTCATGTACTAATGGTAACTTAATTTTTCTAAAATAAAAATTAGATGTTTAATATAGCCTGTCTTTAGTGTGCAAAGTAGGATTTTTATTAGTATAAAAACAAATTACAAACACCAAAGGATTGAGTGGTTTATATAGACTGAAATTGATGTTTCGTTCTTCATTTTAATGTATAATACTCTCTGTCGCTATTTATCCTTGCAAGGCATCTTTTTTTCATACTCCATTACTATGACTTGTGCATATTTAGGAAAGGACTTTGAAAAGTCATCTTTTCCTTATCATGAATTGCCAAGAAAATTTGGGTATTTTGGAGGTCATGACAGACATGATGTCCACCATTCAAATACAAACACAAATCGTGAGGATTCCTCAAATACAGAAGCAACCGTAACAACTCCAAATCTGAACAACTCAATGTTTAATGCAATGTCTTCCTGTTGTGTGCTTATGTTATAATCAATGATAGCCGTATAATTTTACTGGTAGGGAAGCAGATCCATGTCCTTGATTTCTTAAAGTAAATAATAAAATTGAGAAAGCAACAACTAAATTACACAAAGCAGTAGGAATGTATTTTGACCCAAATAGTCCAGGGCCTAGTGCTTGAGGAGGAGACTGAATATAGCATCTGGTTTCTTTGGAATACGGTTCAGGGCTGTTGTCGGTACAAGCAATGACACGGGAATGGAGATATTGAAAGCCCCATCAGACTCTGAAGATTCTAGCCTCAAAACGCTTTTGAAATGTGGGGAAAAAAAAAAAAAAAAAAAAAAAAAAAAAGAGGTCTGTATTCCCACTGGGAGGAAGAGAGAGCCAGGCAGAGATGCACCTGATGCAAGTCAGAGAAAATGGGAGGGGAGTGTTGCTCCTGAACAACCCTACCGTGGCCTGCCAACTTGTTTTCTGCCGGGTTAAAAGTCAGTGGTACAAAACTCTCCTGGTATTTCCAAAATACCACAAGTGCTAATAACAGTATTTTTTTCTTAAAAGGAAAAAAAAAAAAAAAGGGTGGGAGAAGAGAGCGTGCATTACTAAATGAATCCCTGTCTTTCATGCCTGGCGTCATCTATTTATTAAAAAAAAACTCATATGACACGATTGAAAATTGTAAGTTAGCAGTATCTAAAATTACTTACAGAACTACAGCCCAAGAGCAGCCACAATTTTTATACAGCTTAAAACAAACGTATGAAAACATTACAAAAATTACTGCAATGTTACACTTACAAGAATTACAAGTTGGCATGAACGCTAATGTCCACAGCCTAAGCATAGTTCGTTCAGCATTTCTGGAATATCGTATCGATACCAAGCGTGGGCTTCCATGCTGCCCTCCTCTCGCCTCCAGCCAGCTCTGCTCCGCGCAGCCTCTCACGAGCTATCCCACCGTACCAGCTTATTCATTCCTGGGCCGCGGTGCACGGGGCTTGCTTCGTGCTGTGAAAAAAACGGAGCGTCTGGGGCTTCATCGGAGCTCCTGAAGGAAGTCGAGGAGCAAGCGGGCAGCGCAGAGCCGGCCCCAGGGCAGCGGCCGGGGCCGAGCCGGGCTCCACGCGAGCTGTGGCGCTCCCCGCGGCACGGCTCGGCTCGGCGCCGCCCCGCGCTGCCAACCAGGCCGGGCCCCGCCGACCTCACCGTGAAGGGAAGCGCACGGCGGCCTCGGCCCGCCCCGCCCCTGCGAGGCCTCGCCCTGGGGGAGTACTTAATGGCGTAATGCCACCAGGAGCCCTGCTTAGCTTTGTTTGGGAGGGGAAGGCCACAGAAAACTTTTATTTTATTTAGAGCCCTTTTTTTTCCTCTCTTCTTAACAGTGTAAACCCTGCTGAGGGTATCAGACGTGGCAGGTGCTCCCCAGTGCTGACAGGGCATACTCACACAGCCCACTTACACTAAGGGACCTGAACTCAGCCCCCTGACAGTCCAAACAGCAGCCTCCTCAGCAGGACATCTGACTATCAGATTTATGAAGCATGTTATGAACCGAGGTGGCGGTTGGTCTATTCTCCCACGTGCCTGGTGACAGGACGAGGGGGAATGGGCTAAAGTTGCGCCAGGGGAGGTTTAGGTTGGCTATTAGGAAGAACTTCTTTACTGAACGGGTTGTTAGTCACTGGAATAGGCTGCCCAGGGAAGTGGTTGAGTCACCATCCCTGGAGGTCTTTAAAAGACGTTGAGATGGAGAGCTTAGGGATCTGGTTTAGTGGAAGATTTGTTACCGTTAGGTCAGAGGTTGGACTCGGTGATCTTGGAGGTCTCTTCCAACCTAGACTATTCTGTGATTCTGTGAAACGTGCCTCGTTTTGTTCTGGGGCACTGATGTGACTGACACACCTCACATCATCCCGCCAATCATGCCACAGGCAGGGAGCTGCAATCCTACAGCGTGCCTCAATGCCAACTGGGGTCAGCTCTTGCTGGCTGGCCAGGTGTAGCACCTGGCAAAGAACACATCCGACATGACAGACAATGTAAGAGGTCACCAGCTTTCCCACCTGTGGTTCACCAACAGATTAATTGGTACCAATATTGTGCCTTGCCTACACAGCAAGTGGCATTTCCCTCTTCCTCTTGCGTAGATTGCTTGCATGCCACTCAGGCTTAATTACACTGATAATCAATAGGTGTAGTTATAAAATCCATGAAACAGGCTGTTGACATTCTATCATCCAGCATGCAAAGAACGCTGTTGTCCTGTGACATTCACATATAGAGAAGTAGTATTAGTTTTCCTGGCCTACTACTCCAAAAACAGATAAACTAACAAACACATATAGCGACCACACAGGAATGCAGCAACAAGCTGAGAAGAATTCAAGTAAAGGCATTTTTGAGTATCAGTTAATCGAGATCATATAGAAAAACAGCTATGATAAAATAATTTTTGGTCCAGCAGTCAATTTAGGCTGTCTGCAACTGGGATAAGTCAAAACATCTTTACACTTGCATGTTATCGCACCATCAGTTATAAATTTGTATTTTATAGAGTAATTTTATCTTTAAATTTATTGGACCTTCTTGACGAGTGTCACTGCAATGTTTCCCATGTGATTTTGGAAAGCTGCACTGACCTTCTCAGTATGCAGCAAACCTTACTTTGTGCCCTTCCTTCACAAGGTTGATTTTTATTAAACATGGCTCAGCAGGGCACCAATGCTGGTTTAAGTGTTTGAACTGTTATGCTTGTTTCAATGACTTCAGTCATACTAGTGGAATCTTTCAAAATGTGAATAAACAATGAATTATTAAGGAAAAATCAAAATAGCTAGTTACACAGAATGAATTCATGCCAGTGCACCAGTCCAGTTTGGTTTCCATGATAGAGCTGGTTTACACTAAAATGAGATTAGCCTGAGATTTACTTACCTTTTATACCCTGAACCACCAACAACTGAACATCAGACTTAACAAGAAGAACATTCACCTCATGCCTATGAACACATTCTGAATCATCTAGAACCTGTTGTACAATTAATTACAATTGGATTCTTTACCTTTTCAAAAAAAAGGTCTTCCTTCTTCCCATTCCCAAACCACACAGACAAATGCAAAATTAAGAGAAAGGAAATAATTTATTAGAGATTTCAAAAGCAAATGCACATACATTTATTGGATAAGTCTCATGACAATTTCAACACGTTTGGAATCTTTAAGATGAGAAAATTTATACTCTGCATTAAATACTTTAGAAATGCGCTACGCACAGTTCAGAGTCCCGATGATTACACTGCTTCTTCGCCAAGCTTGTTAATACTTGAAAGAGATGGAACACAAAAAGGACCTGGAACATCACAAAGGCATGTTAGAAGTATGAACAGCCAGATTAACAGTAGTGATATGCTTTCTTTTGACAACTAAAATTGAAAGACGCTTGTAATTCTAAAATTGCTATCTGAAAAAAATCTGACTTAATAGATACAGGCTATATTAATTTTATATTACAGTAAATTAAACAATAACATAGAAAAATGTAAGTCAGTGTGCTATATAACTCATATAGAATTTATGTTCTATACACTACCTCAGTGCATAGAAAAATAAAAACAAAGTAGTAGTGATTAATAGTTCAATGCCAAACTATTACTTCATTATCAGATACTTTTGATACTATATTTTGTTCTCTACTCAAAAAAGAAAAAGGAAAGTACAAACTAAAAATCAATAGACAGTTTCTCATATACCAGGACAACAGAAATCAAATGGTCTAAGACACTTGCCTACCCTTTAGTAACAGTAAGAATGGCTTTGTGACATACAATATTCATTTAAAGAAAAGCAAGACATCCTCAATGTGAGCTCAGCACAGCTCCACACACATCAGTGTAACTCTTTGAGCCCATACAAGCTAAGGAATTGTATCACAAATTAAGTTATATAACCTTTGAAGAAAAAGGTGGAGGCCACCTTTTAAGATTATGAAGCTTCACTGCATCTATTCACCCAGAGATGACTGATTTTTTCCCCCCTGAAAGAGCCCTTTGCTTTTAAAATTGCCAGATTAGTTCAAGTTCTAAAATGTATAAACTCCTCCCCACACCTACTCTAGGTGAAAACTTAAGAGGTAGTTGAGTGCTATGGGAAACATTGCACAAAAAAGGATACAACAAGAAAGGATACACTCTGCATGACAGTATTATTGCAGTATTTACGCAGGAATGTTTCTAAAGAAGAACAGCAGAATGTTGTTTAATTTTACTTGATTCTCAGTATTGCACACACAAGTTTATGCTACCTATCATAAACAAAAATGCCTCGTTTAATAAAATACACTTTTGACCCCTTATGAGATTTAATGAGGGTTGATGAGTCCACCAACACGAACTCCATATTCAAAAGTAAGCACATCTTTTGATAACCACGAGGACAATAGCAGTCTGTTCTGTCTCATTAATTCTCCTTCAAGTCTTTCAGTTTTACAGACTCACTTTTTCCATCAGGTCCAAAACCCAATCATGTTTCCATTCAATGCAGGCTTTCAGGTCACTTCTCTACAAAGAAGCTGGTGACCTCTCACCATCGGTTTCTTCTACATAACCCTTATCCCAATAAGCTGTATTTTAGCTACAGAAAACAGTCACCCCAAATACCAACTGAAGGAAGGTTTTGTCAGTCCATTAGAAAAAGACATTTCAGTTAGCAATGAGTATTTTTATAAACCATATGTATTTTCTCTACAAGTGAAAAAAACTTTATAGAGAAAATAAAGTATTTGCAAAAAAAGTATTTGCAATAATTTTCATGACTTAATCACAATTTCTTCCTGTTCAAAAATAACCAGAGTTAAATCTTACATCAATTTAGTCTTATAAAAAAAAAAAGAAAAAGATACTGAGATGCAGGACAGATCAAATTTGACGTCTCCCAGATGTTTGTATAAATTTATTTATACACATGCATTTTTTAAGTGAGATTCTTATGTCCTTCTTGCTTACAGACTCGAATTTTATCATGGAATTTTGCATCACATAGCAGCAGCATCCATTGAAGTATTTCAGCATGGACAGGAGAACACATTTGTGTATAAATAGGGTTCAGCCTCATCATTAGCATGGAAGCGAATGAAATAATCTGTGCTTAAACCTTTAGGATTCCAAGGGATCTGCATTAGTCTGTGGTGTACTCTGATCTTTGCTTATAAATGGGCAAGGCAAGGAAGAAGTCCTATCCACAATATATTAAATATATCAGCGACAGCAAGGTAACCAATCTAGACTTCCAGATGTACAAATAAGTCTTGCATAAATGTTTGCTCATTCTAAAAAAAGCTACTGAGTTGATCATCAACATGATTAATAACCAAGCAAGCACCTGTTTATTTTCTGTAAGCAATTCAAGTATTATTTAGCACATTTAGTTAAGTCAGAACCAAATTTAACAGAGTAAACTGTCTGGAAAGGTATGGAATGCCTTAACTAAAATCATTCAGACTTCACTTGTAAGGCTATTCACCAGCTAAAATACCTTTTTTTTTTTTTTGCATTTAAAGAAACCTTAATATTATTCTTATCACACACTAGAGAGAATATAATACAGAATAATTTAGTCACGGCTCATTTGTCTACTTTCAACAACGAATACAAAAGAATGCCTGTAAAAAAAGAGTCATCTGTAATTTGATAAAAGATACAGATTTTGCAAACCACAAACCAGTAACTCACAATAGGAACTGGTAAGACCAAACAGCACTTTAGAAATGAGGTAAACAAGCTCTACTGGAATCTGATGAAACATTTTAGACAACTGACAGAACGAGAAACCTACAACTGAAGTAGCTGTTATGAATAGAATATTACCCTCATAACAGTAGTGCCAGGGAATCAAAACAATTTTTAAAAAGTAAAAATCAGTTGTTTACATCTTTGCTTTCAAACTTCAGTTTTCTTCCAAAGTAATAATCATCGGAACATCCAGATTAAAAAATATGCTAGAGTAAGCAAAATGTTTCAGAAGCACTCAACCTGAGCTTCAAGTTCAATTGTATTAAGATATAGGGATGGATAACCAGAGTGATGCCCAATGTAATTCAGATAAACGCCCTTTACATTTGAGGTAGTGGTGCTATCAAAGAGTGCCGGCTGAGCACAGGGTGCTTCTGTCTTCCAAAGATTACTTCAAATGCTAATTTGACCGTTCACTAAAATTTTCAGGGCCATGACAATCTTCACAGTTAAATTGCAGCTGATTTTGAGTTACTCTAGTATAAAGCAAATACTTAAGAGTAAGCAGGAATGAAGTTGTATGGTAGGAAATAAAGCAATTGCTTTCTACTAGAAGTTACTTTCTCATCTATTTAGACAGAAATGCCAAAAATCAGCACCTGTGCACTCTGTAAGTAACTGTCATTTCCCAAATGAGACAAGCTTGAAGGATGCTGCAAAATTACTAAGATCTCATTTTCCAAAGTTACCAGAGGTCCTTTACAACGTATGTGTGTGTGTCTGGTAGGGGGCAAAGGAGCAACCCTTTTCAAAGCCAAAACCTCAGAATATTACTACAAGGTAAGCGGTCAGATTCCACAAACTGTTTCTCCCCAGGTCCCGAGCCGCCAGATTAAGGATCAGAAAAACTGGCAACCACCCTAGGATCTCAAGGTTATGGAACTGGCAAGTCTCCAGGATTCTAAACAGAGTTTGATAAAGCAATGTTTTTATCTTACAACAACTACGCATCTTGCAGCCTGTTTTTCTAGTAGAACACATTTAAGAAAAGAAAATTTGTATGGAATATTTATATTTCACCATTACTATTCCCAAAGCAGACATTAAGTAAATAAATATAGAAATAAAACACACCACCACACAACTTTTTTCTATAATTTTTTTTGAGGCAGAAAATCCATACCTTCTGCAGCGTTCTATTTTTTTCTTTTCCCTTCATTGGAATCCTGCTTTGGTCTAGCTGAACGAGCAAATTGCTGAGATTCTGTTAAGGACCACAAGTTCCAATGATAAACAGAGGAGTCAATCAAGGAACAAAATGGGAGCAGAACTTCAGCAAAGGGTAGTTTAAAAACCATCCTTTTTTTTTTTTCTGTGATACAGTTCTACTATGGCATTAAATATGGTAACAATAGTGTATACTAGTCAAAGATTAGGACCTCGCTGAACTGCAGCATTCATTGAGACAGCCTATCCAGGAGTTTGCAATACTAAGTAAGGGAGAAAAATTGGGAACTGTTTAGGTGTAGATGCAAACAGACAAATGAAAGCAGGGGACACACTCAAGATATCTGAAGGTATTTGGGAGGAAAAAAAGATTATAAAAGAAAAAGGAGAACAGGCCGGAGGGAACAAGACTACAAAGAAAGGAACTAAACTACAAAACACTAAAGTGAAAAAAAAAGGGACAGGAAAAGATTTAATACTTCAAGACAAAAAAAAATACAATCCAATCAAAGAAAGCTAACTAATAGTTGCCTGCAAAGTAATGAACAGTTCCAGATGGAAAAGAAATCTAAATAAAGAGCACTGACTCTGACAGGGGCATTTCTAAATATTCCTGGTTTTACATTATAATTGAAATAGAATACGTATTTGTGAATGTAAATCCTTGACAAAAGGATTTTGTACATTATGCTAAAAAAAACACATTTTCAGAATCAGGAGGTCAAGTGTGTTTAAACAAGTCGAAAAACCTACCTAATTTAAATGCAACGGTTATACAAGCTGAATTATCTTTTTGATTGTGTTTGCAGGATCAAAGAGCAGAGAAGTCAATTTAAGTCTTATGTAAAGCACACTTACTTTCCTATTTCAGAAGGGGTGTCTATATATGTTATAATAAAATTAACAACAGTATGCTAGGTTATGCTGTGTGGTTTTCTTAAGGTATCTTCTCTTGCCATAGATTTCTAACAAAGCAGAACCCTCTATAAAGGCAAAACTGACAGACAGCAAAAAGACTGACAGAAATTCCAGAGAATATAATGTCAATATTTGAAGAAAAAGATACAACCACCATGGGTTTTTCAAATAAGACATATCCATTTGCTTCTTTTAAAGCTTTAGCAGCTGCTTTTTCATTAGGAAGGCCAATGAAAGCCTGTCCCTTCATACGGCCTTCTTTCATCAAACGTATATCAAACCTAGAGGAAAAATGGAGAATTAGGAAATACTTGTGTTTAAACACACTGTGATATTTTACAGTATAGATACAATGCTCATGCTTGAAGTAGGAATGACAAAAATAGAAGCAGTGCCTACATGCAGGAATTAAGTCATTGGAGACCATTGGTATTTTGCCTGGGAGAAGCTATTTAGTGGCATTAGGTTGCAGGACTGAGTTGGCGTGCAACTGCAGTAAATACAAGGTTGACCAGATATTGACCAATACAAATTGACCAGATACACACTTATCTGCGCTGTATTCATTCTGCATTGCTAAGCCAATAAACAGTAAATTTAGTAAGCAAAATATAAAGGCAAAATAATGAGGTCTTCAAAAATATTTTTCGCACAATTTCTGATTTCTGTACTTCTGATGAAGGAAGATTTTCAGATGAGAAGCATTTTTCCCCCATAAAAACACAGAAAGAAAAGAGTAGAAAAAAAAGTAAAAATGGCTAGTTTACAAATCATAATTTTCACCAATATTGTAAACTTAATATAAAAGGTTTTCTTTTAACCAAGTATCAAGGTCACTTACATATTTCGTTCCAGTTCTGACTGGAAGTCAACGTATCTTCCAAAAATGAACTTAAGATCCTGAAATTAAAGGATAGGTGTAAGAAGAAAGCTGCTAAAAAGCCTTTTTGATAAATATTCAAATATTGTTGTTTACCTACCTT
This sequence comes from Oxyura jamaicensis, assembly GCF_011077185.1. Taxonomy (NCBI): domain Eukaryota; kingdom Metazoa; phylum Chordata; class Aves; order Anseriformes; family Anatidae; genus Oxyura; species Oxyura jamaicensis. Next base: position 4,232,426 of record NC_048900.1, on the reverse strand, counting down.
TTCTTGAACTTGTTTAGCTAAATTCTTCACATATATTCTGCAATTTGGATCACCTGGCTCATAGTTTTTGAAGACAGAAAATTTTTCCATTTCTTGAAGAAGACAGAAAAACAATCTAAATATTTTAGGTCATGCAATTATTATATATTTTTGCTCAGTATAAAAAAATTACTAAATTGTATGCAATAAACTAAAAGAAGAAATACTTAAAACTTTTTATTACAACAAAGAGCTACTATTAAATAATTTATTCTCATCATTGTACCTTCTCTAGAAAGCCTGTTTTTTTCTAGTTCCCTTCTAGAAATAAATTCTGATGGTATTTCCTCATCTTCTTCCTCAGTTTCCATTTTATCATTTGAGCTAGGAGCTGGGAAAATCCTTCCAAATCCTGTGTTATTGATTTCTTCTGTAGCAGCATAAAGGTCTATAATTTGAACACATGAAATAAGTGGCTCATATAATTATTCACAAGAGGAACAGCAAACAAAAAAAGTATATTCCTTTTAGTGACATTTGAACATAGTTGACTTCGTAACTAAATACGAATGCATCCTTCAGGAAAGGTGTCTTATTTCCTGGCTTGACAAATACATTTGATCTATGTAGTTCAATGAAATCAACTGTATTACCAAGAAAAGCTGCAGCACATGCCGATTAAATTAGAAGTGGACCCACTGTTCAAGCCTGTATGAATGGTTTGCTTAATTTTCATTTAAAAAAATGTATATTATTGTAAAATACTGAAAAATAGACTGACCACAACCCTTCTAGAAACCATCGCACCTCACTGTTAGCATGGCCCAAAAATGTTATAGCAGATTATCCCTGTGTCACAGAGAAGAAGCTGGCAAACACACGAATACTAATCTAAGAGCTGGAAAATGAAAATCTAAAATTAGCTTGATATATTCCATTACACTATATAATAGTGTGAATGCATTTGTACCATATTTGCTAAAAGTAACCTAATTTTTTATAAAAGAGCAGTTCACCATAAACAAACATGGTGAACTACAAAAGACCTTCAAAATCCTCTAGATCCTCTACTATACCAAAGCACAGAGCTCTGTGCTTTAAAATAGGAAAAAACAACAAATGCAGACAAGATTCAAGTTGGTGTTCTTATGTTCTTAAACAAACCTTGACGTATACTATTTATGAAAACTCCAACACAAAAGAAAAGATAGACAATGGAATTCTAACATTCTTTGCTCTGGAAAACAGCTTTTTTTTTTTTTTCCCCTAACAGCTTTTTCACTGAAACCACATCAAGTTAATATTAAATAAATTTGAAGTATACGCTCTTACCATTTTTTTCTTCTCTTTCCGAGTTTATCTGAAGAACAGATGGGATGTCAGTAGTAATATGGAACTCAATTTTTTTATGACCTACATGCTGTGGCTGCTCAAAGACATCTGAAGGTGACAATGTAGGGTGTAAATTACTGTTTAAAACAAAAAAACATTAATTAAAAATTCAATAACTAACAAATGCATAATCAAAGATTTATTCCAGATAGAGTTCATCCTATTGTTTACCACAAATAAACAAGTTCTTCGTTTCATAAATTTAATGTAATTCAATTTGATTAAAACAATACAAATACATTAGGTTTGATGGGCACTGACAACAACAACAGAACATACCACATTACAATATATGCAGACACTTCCCAAAAAGCTGTAGGGAACCTCAGTAAGAAAAACTACTGTCATGGCTGCTGCTCGCACGTAGTGTAAAAATATGTATATTTTTCCAAAACTATACCAAAGCACTTGGAAGAAGAGGAAGGCTGTTGAAAAAAATGCATTCTCAATAGACCATCACTTGATAGAAATACTTCACCAGTATCTACTGTTCCAGAGTACTGCAATTCCAAAAAATCACAGTGACTTAGGCCAAAGCAGTTTTTGTTATTTTTTGAGTTTTTTTTTTTTTTTTTTTAAATGAAAAAGGGATTCTTGTTAGTTTGATAGCAAGATAAAGAGCTTCAACTAGGCAAACATTACACACCAAAGTTGTTGAGCAGACTTGAGTTCAAACTGTATGACAATTTGGACTAATTACATACCAGTGAAGAATACTTTTATCAAAAGAACACTAAAGCAAACAGAATGCGGAGAAAGACATTTAGTAAAAAGAATAGTTTTCTTAAAAAGAGGAAGCACTATAGAAATAATACAAACCTGTGGGGTGCACACACCGGAACACTGAGTAAATCTTTAATTCTTTGCTTTTTTCTAACACCACGCCTCTTTGTGTTTATCGGTCTTTTAGGCTGAAGGGTTGCTAATTCCATCAATTTGGTCATTCTGTGATAAATAAAAAGAAAAAAAAAAAAGCCCGGTTTGAGAATGTGTATGCACAAATATAACCCTTTTCCCTTCCTTAAAACCTGGAAACGCAATTTTTCAGAATACAACTTATTTGTCAAGCTGCTTTAAGATCTAAACCACACTAAAACTATAACAAACAGTAATTTCATATACATGGAGTATCACATAAGGGAACAATCAAAATCATGAGTTCAGTGACACCCCTTTCTTCCCAAAGTATGCATTTAAGTGGCCATCAAAGCAGTAAAAATACTAAAAAGCTCCAAGCTGAACCTTTGTTATAATGCTATTTTCACATAACAGGACCTTTTGTTTTTTTCCAAATGCATGTATTTTCTGCATATAGCTAGTTACTCCCTCATTTACTTTTCATGTCAGTTTAAATGGCAGGAAAAGAAGATTGTTTCTTCATTTACTATTATTACAAAACTTAAAAAACAGTTCTGATTTAAACCAATTCAGCTCTACAGCTGTAAGAGAATCCTCAGCCCATACATTATTATTACTTATAGCAATACACATTGATATATAAAGAACATTTTGGAAGTCAGAGTGCACAAACAATTGAGGCTGAGTAGTTAACTCACTAAAAATGTGTAGAATTGAAGAAATCAGAAAACAAATCAATTATTACTTCCTTATACTTGTATTCTCTCTTCATGATGAGTTTTGTTTTTCTTATTCGTACAAAGAAACATGATAATTTGTACACCACATGACCATGATTTGTCTTACTGTGGTTCAGAACAGCATTGTCCTCCTGTTTGCAAGTTGTTCTGGAGCTTCCTTGAGGATGTTCACAGATTTCACCACTGGCAGAACTGAAATCTATACAAGTAAAAACACCACTTAAAAACACACACAGAAGCCTGCAGATGACTAAAATGCACACCTCTCTTTTTCTTCCTCGTTATCACTTTCATATTCTGATTCATCCTCACTAGATACTTGCTCTTCTTCTTCAGGCAAAGGAGGCTCTTCAGGAGGCAGAGGTGGGATTGGGGGAGGTGGCACAGGCACTGGTAAATACTCTTCATACTAAATATGGGGAGAAAGGAAAAAATCTTTAGGCAAAAATTTTATTTAAAAAAGTGCCTATCTCGTTTTCCTTGTACATAAAAAAAGGATCAAAACAGTAAATTACAAGATGTCTAGAAACAACTTTTTAAAGTACATTTGCAGGGACCTAGACAGTATTTTGATAAACTACTTTAGTAATGAAAACTTCCACACTAAAAAAAAAAAAGTTTGCTGCTCTCTGAAACACAACAGTGAATATTTTTATAATTTTAATTTGAAGAATTAAACAAAAGTGGAAATGACTTCCACAGGTTTTTTATTTTGCACTTGTTTATAAGGACTTTTCTGAGAGTAGTATGGTTAAAACATACACAAGTAGCCTTAACCTCCCAAACCACCTCAGGTTTTGCACTGAACTTTCTCTCCACCAACTACAAAAGTTACAGCATTTCTATTTCTGTAAGCAGCGAGAATTTCATGAAAGGAATCTCTTTTCCCATTAAGATTACAGAAACCTCATATTGTAACAAATGGTCTATGTACAAAATCACCTCCAGTCCCACCTTCAACAATCCTACTACAGTTAACAACTACTTTTATGTACTGTCAATTCTATAAAGCACTGTTGTATGTAAGCCTTAGAAATACTGTGCGACCTTTGGAAACTGTGCTGCGGACAGACTTCTCACCTTACTACTCATTTTTGCGTGACTGCTGAATTCACAGAGCTTAACCCAGCCCAATACCAGGCAAAGTTGTGTTTGTTTTTTTTTTTTCCCCTCTGAAACATCAGTATGAATTTATTTGATAATTTTTAGTTTTCTATACAATCTAGATCCATACCTCCGCTACTAAGAACACACTGTTCTGTTAAGACAAACCACAAAATCTAGTGAAGCACAGCTTCATGATACCTGAAGGCACTAACACCAACGGCTGCATTAAGTCCTCACTTGCTCAATCTTCCACTGGCAATCCGTTAAACTACACTATCAGGATAGTTTAGGAGAACTAAAACCACAGAGACAGTAGTTTTATTTCCCTTTAGACTTCTACAGGAACAGCTCCCTCTAAGGCTCTGCCAGTTGCCCTTACCCTGCCACTTTCAAAAAACATCCCCGTGACAGCAAATCAAAAAGCTCTGTACAATCTCATTAACAATCTGAATCTAGAGCTGCTAATAAACACACAGATAAAAGAATGTAACTATCTTTTTAAGGCAATAGGCTAGCAATTTTCTAGCAATGCATCTTTAATATGATGCTACAACCTCCCTGTCTTTAAACTCGGTGGTTTGAAATACTTCAGTACTACAGTCATATATATGTATTTGTTTTGAATATAACTAAAAAGGTTTCTTTAGAAGACTAACATACACAGTTTACCCAAAGAAATGCAGCCATATTTGCTAGACACTTCAACTTATAGAAGTTTGAACTTTAGATCTCTTCCCACGTTGCTTACATTTTATATCATGAAGCCTTTTTACACTACTTAAAACGTGTACTAAATAAGTTACCATGGGAGGGCGAGCAGTAATTGGTCCGAAAGGTGGAGGAAGATTCATTTTATTCATAAGATGAAGTACCTGAAATAATTCAAGATAAGTAAAATTTTCATTAGGGAATTAAGTATGAGTTCCCTGCTAAATATCACAGCTGATAGCTTCTGATAGGTGTAAATCAGCATAGTTTTACTGAGAGCACAACTACGTATCTTACTAAAAAATAAGAAAACCTGAACTTGAGATGCAACATTAATGATAAATGCAAGCAACACCCTAAAAAGGCTTATCAAAGTAGTACCTAAATCCTCTTCTCAGTTTCAAATTAGAAATGCTCAAGTCAAATCTAATTAGGATGACCACATCAAGTTAAGTCTTTAGTGTCAGTGAATGAAGACTTTTTTGATCTGAAGTAACTTACTATCTCAACATGGCAAAGAATTAACATTGGTTAACACTATCACAAGAAAACTAACTTGCATTTACTATGACAAAAACTATTTCTGTGGATATGTGGATAATTAAGAAGGGGGAAACGAGATGTTTTTATTTTTATACTTTTTTTTTTGTCTGTTTTTTACTTACCTGGACATAAAATTTGGGCACACTTGCCAAGGCATTTGCTATATTTGCTAGAATTGTACTTGAAGGTGGTGGGTACAGGTACTTGAGGCAAGAATTGATGGGAAAGGTGAGACTGGGGAAAAAGGAGAGAAACAAAGAATCTTAACTCCAGTACCACTAAATAACTGATAAAAATAATTACTTGAGATTTAACTATTCATTACACCTGAAACATCACCAAAATATTACCATTTCCCCTAGAACAATGATACATATCATTTTGGCTGGTTGGGCCACTCATATTAAATCTTTACCATCAGTCTGTCAGTCCCCTAACACATGACAGACTTACTGGGCTTCGGTAAAACAAGTTTACCAACACATGGACGAAGCCTAACAAGCACAGGAAACAATCAACATCTTCAAACACTGTAAACCCAAAGTTCCAAGTGCTGGATTTACCGGCCCACAAAGAAACTTACGCTTCATGTATGCAAGAACAAAGAGCATAAAATGTCAAAAAAAAACAAAAGCATTCTGCTATTAACATTTGGACAGCCCAGCCAGCCCTTAAACTCCTTCTGAAAAAGAGACAAACTGCACTAGCAGGTTTTTACATAATCCAGAGCTTCATGTCTCAAAGCACCAGTCACTATTCAACTGTGAAGGTTCTAAACCTGACAATCTATGAATTTCATCTTTATGAAAATTCCTACATCTCCGCATGTAAAACAGTAGTGTACTATGAAACAAGACTACTACAGTCTCTTGTTCAACTGTGTTTAACATTTATTTCAACATAAACCATAACAGAATAAAAAAAGTAAAAAAAATACAAACCCATGGCTGGGTGCAATTCCATTGTCTATTTTAAGACAGTTTGGTTCTTTCTTCTCTTCCTCTTTCACCAGCTCTTCTGAACTAAAAAAATAATTTAATGTTAACTGAAACAGGGCAAAAGTTAACTGCCTGCCATAAAATATGAATGTTTCATTTCAAAAATTCAAAAACATAAGAAACAGATTAGTACAGTATTTTTTATCAACGGCATTACCAGATCAACTATGGTAGCCAGACGTTTAAGGCCTGCATGAACAAATACTCATGCAGATTTAAGTGAGTCTTCCTACGTTTATACACTTCTCTACAGTCAGAGAATCTAAGATCAAAAATACTAAGTTATTGATTTGTTTATATTCACAGAGTGGATTGAGTAACTTGCAAAACCCCAAAGTTGATCTTAACTAAGCATAAGTACATAGCTTTTATCACTACCACTTAGTTTGGATTTCAATTGCTTGTCAAGTGCTTAATTAAAAAATAAATTGCATGGTTAGGCTTTCAGGTTTACCTGTATACTATCGCAGTACTCGGTCACATTAGCATTGGGATTCATTGTTGGGTTTTTATTATTTATTTAAATATTCTTTAAATATTTGAAGAGAGTCTAAGACAGCTTTATGTTTGCTCTGCTCATGCTTTGAGCTAGATACATGCAAACCAGCTCCAGCTGAGAAGCCAATGGCTACAATAGTATAGCCCTATACAATCATACCTGCAGGTGTCAGTTCTGCCTAACCCTCAATTAGATTAGAAAGAAGCAACAGGAAAACACTGTATGTACTGTTCAGTAACAAAATAAAAACTATAATCCTGACACAAAGAAAGACGCGTAAGAGGCTCTTTTAAACACAGGGAACCTGCATATCACAGAGGTCAGCTTATGCAGACGGGAGTCTTGCTCTGTGAATGAAAACTCACAGGACCACGTACTGGTGAAAAGACACCAATCTATAAGAATAAGGATAGGAATTATTACATAACGATACTGAATGAAACAATACTAACAGGAGGAATAGATCAGAACCTCCCTATTAACATTTTTAAAAGGCTACGGTTTATCCTTTGACTTAACAGAACTATGCAGAAGTTATGAATACAGAACTTCCTTTCCTTGACCACAAACAGAAACTGAATTATTATCCACATACCTTTTACATTTCTCTGAGGGTAAAGGCTGGCTAAGAACCTGCGCGCTGTCTTGTTCCTTTGCGAATTCAACCACTAAAGTGTGACCTAAAAGTTTCAGCTGATGCAGTCTTGACAAAGCCTTCAAGTGATTATAATGGAAAAAAGAAACGAAAGGGAAAAATGTCAGAATTGTTTCAAGGCATAAGTGTTCTTCCTTTGGTTGGCAATTCAGCCATAGGACAAAGCCCTAACTGCTTTAAAGCCAAGCCTGTCTTACTAGAGACACAGGTTGTGGTAGAGCCACGTAGTTCCCGCCTTCACAGTGCTGCTTTTGGCAGCCTCTCTCTTGCCAGCAGAACAGAGAAAGATGACATTGTACAGCTAGAACACTTGGGCCACCTGAACACAATAGTGAGACTTCAGCCTTAACTTATTACAGTCTAGTAAATCTCTACAATTGCAAGAAACAAATCCCTCTCTCATGAACTACACACATGCTGTAGTCCACCAGTAATACCGGGGAATTTGAAAACCAAGATGCCTAACTGTTCTTCACACTGTGAAGCTCTAGCCTTCCGCAAGTCCTGATAGGCTGCTAACAACTGACACAAAGCAACCTAAATTCACGGTTGTTCACCTCATATAGTCTTTGTACCTTTTTTCAATACTAATTTATAGCAAGACCTAAAAAAAACTACCTAGAATATAGGAGAGAAAAATTCAGGACACGGGCTTTTTACCAGTCATATTTAAAAGGCATTATCAGTATTACCTTTTTTGCCTACATATCCTCCATGAACACATTGCTTTTCTTTTTCTTATTGAAGCTCGGCATTCAAGGCAGTCTTGAATTGTGTATATTAACTATGTCTGAATTTTCTCACATATATGACTGTGCAGAACACAAGCCACTTATGTTTGTTTTATAGTTAATATAAAAACACACACACAGCCTGGATAAGGTACCAGCAGCATCAACTCATTTAAGTTTGCCTTGCTGTAAGTGACAGGTTGGACCCAAAAGATGACTTTCAGAAGCCTCTTCCAACCCATCTTTCCTATGACTCTATTTGAGTGTTCATTTTAGCAAATCCTTTGGCATCTGCTAAAATACAATTCTAATACTTGACATTGCTCTGCATCTTTTTTCCTGAGACTGTGTACTTTCATACGTAAAACACTGTACAACAGAACTGGTAATTCAGAAAAGTACTTTTCTAAAACATTCAACAACAAGAACTCTATACAAACCTTTACAGCAGCATTTTCACTGGGAAAGGTAGCAAAAGCAGTATGTTTCTGGAAAGCAAACAAACAAACAAAGAAGTCATATTGAATTCAAATCAAAGAGGTTAGAAAAATTCCAGTTACTAGTTATCCAGCTCCACTGTGCTGCAAAGAACTAGGGAATGTTTTGCTAAGAATGCAGGACAGGCACTTTCTGTGTTTAAAAATTAAGATGGGGACCCCACAGTCTGAAGAATACCAGAAAACTGTATTTTTGTTGCTGGTGTTCTAGTGAGCAAAAGTCATCTTTACCAGTACCTACTCGCTTACAATTTAAGATGTTTTATCTTCTTTTTCAAAAGGGTAAGTTTATTTCAGCAGCTCTTAATAAATTACTTTAATCAAAGCAACTCCTAGAAGCACTGCTTTTCCTGCTACTGAAGTTGTAACTATCGTGCTCTGGATGGTTTCCAACTAACCCTTTCCCGTGCTTTATAAGTATAAGACAAACTTTCACTTTCCCTATTAGATCAAACCTTAAGTTCACCTTAAACTTCCATCCGTTTTAAACACATTTTATTTCTTCAACTTGCCAATACAAGAGTCAGTATAAAGAAAATAAGAACGTTAACACTTATAGTAGCAGATTTTAGGAAAATCATCATGGTAAGGTCAGTATTTTTAATATCCTATGAAAGGCAGAGCGGCAGGGATGGGAGCCGCAGCGATCGCTCATCTGAGGAGCGTACCGGGCTCCTAGCAAACAGCCTGCCCGGCCGGGAAAACACCCCTACACCGCTGCAGCGTGGCAAATAAAAACACCAAACAAGAGCTGAAGGGACAGAGCCGTGTAACCGCCTGCCCGCGCCTCCCACGGCGCACCTCCCCGCCGCCTTCACCCTCCCAGGGCAAAAGCCAGAGCAGCGCCGCGGGCCTCGCCTCAAAGCCCGGGCTCCGCGGCCCTGGGGCTGCCCCCGCTCCTCCCCGGCCGCCCCCAGCCCCGGGGCCCCGCGCCCTCACCAGCCGCCCGTGGTCCGCCAGGACGCGCACGGCCGCCGCCCCGAAGTGCCGCAGCAGCTCCTCCTTCTCCGCCGCCGTCAGCTCGGCGGGCAGGTGCCGCACCAGCAGCGTCCGGCCCCGCCGCCGCGCCACGCCGGTGGGCGAGGGGCCGGCCCCCGGTGCCAGGCCGCCCGCCCGCGCCTCCTCGCAGCCCGGCGCCGCCATGCCGGGGCCCGGAGAGCGGCGGCGCGACCAGTCCCGACACAGCCGGGGCCGCCCGCGGCACTCTCGCGAGAGCGGGGCGGGGCGGCGGGGAGGAGCCGCCGCGGCGCGGCACAGGCGCCATGTGGCGGGGGGCGGGTCCCTGAGTGGGGCTGGGGGGCTCGCCTCGGGCGCGTCGGGAGGCCTGAGCGGGCTTTGGGGGCTGCGGGTGTCGGCAGTACCTTGGAGCAGCCGGCCGTGGGGTGCTGCCAGCTGTGCCTTGATACCTGCCTGAACGCGGCCAGGTGTCTGTCTGTGATCAGCCAACACTGTTAGGAGAACCTGCCTGCATGGGGGACATTTCCCATGCCTCACCTGAGCTCCAGGAATTTTCCATGCCATTACCTGCTGTAGCTGTGCAAATAAACTGCGCCTTACTTCAATCGCAAATTCTTCCCTTGATAATTCAGCTGCTGCCTCTATGATCCTTATTTCAGGGCAACTCTGTCAGGTGATCCTGTGGACAGATGATACACAAAATCACAGAATCATAAAATATCGCAGGTTGGAAGACACCCATAAGTCATGGAGTCCAACTCCTGGCACCCTATAGGTCTACCCAAAAATTCAGATCGTATGACTAAAAGCACAGTCCAAACACTTGTAAAACTCCAACAATCTTGGTGTAGTGACTACGTCCATGGGGAGCCTGTTCCAGTGCGTGACCACCCTCAGTGAAGAACCTCTTCCTGATACCCAGCCTGAACCTCCCTTGTCACAGCTTGACACCATTCCCTCGGGTCTTATCACTGGTCACTAAAAAGAATAGGTTGGTGCCTGCCCCTCCACTCACCCTCATGAGGAAGTTTTAGACCGTGACAAGGTCACCTCTCAGCCTCCTCTTTTCCAAGCTGAACAGGCCCAGTAACCTCAGCCACTCCTCATACGTCTTCCTCTCTAGGCCCTTCACCATACCATCTTTGTAGCCCTTCTCTGGACATTCCCCAACAGTTTCACATTCTTTCTGTACTGTGGTGCCCAGAACTGCACACAGTACTCAAGGTGAGGCCGCACCAGCGCAGAGCAGAACGATCACTTCCCTCGACCGACTCGCAATGCCGTGCTTCATGCACCCCAGGATACGGTTGGCCCTCCTGGCTGCCAGGGCACACTGCTGGCTCATATTCAGCTTGCTATCATCCAAAACCCCCAGATTCCTCTCTGTGGGGCTGCTCTCCAGCATCTCGTCACCCAGTCTGTACGTATAGCCAGGGTTGCCCTGTCCCAGGTGTAGGACCCGGCACTTCCTTTTGTTAAACTTCATGCGGTTCATGATTGCCCAGCACTCCAATCTGTCCAGATCTCTCTGCAAGGCCTTTCCACCCTCAACAGAGCCAGCAACTCCTCCCAGTTTAGTATCATCAGCAAATTTGCTCTACACACTTTCTAGTCCTACATCCAAATCATTTATAAATCATTGAAGAGAACTGGCCCTAAAATGGAGCCTTGGGGGACCCCACTAGTGACTGGCCACCAGCCTGATGTGGACCCATTTACCAGAACCCTTTGAGCCCTGCCTGTCAGCCAATGGTTCACCCATTGTGTGATGTTTTTGTTTAACTGTATGGTGGACCATATCTACTGTATCCACTAAGATCCTGTGGGAAACTGTTTCAAAAGCTTTACTGAAATCCAAAAAGATCATATCAGTGGGTTTCCCTTGGTCGACTAGATGGGAGATCTTATCATAAAAGGAAATCAAGTTAGTCAAACAGCACCTACCCCTTGTGTTAGCTGGGACCAATGACTGCGTTGTCCTCCAGGTGCGCTTCAATAACTTCAAGGATAATCTTCATAATTTTACCAGGCACTGACGTGAGACTGACAGGCCTATAGTCACCAGGGTCCTCTTTCTTGTCCTTCTTGAAAATTGGTACAACATTTGCCAGTTTATAATAAACTGGGACCTTTCCAGATTCCCAAGATCATTGAAAAATAATAGGTTGTGCAATGATGTCAGCCAGCTCTCTAGGCACCCTGGGATGAATCCCATCTGGACCCATGGACTTCTGTGGATCCAGGTGGAGCAACAAATCCCGCACACATTCAGGGTCAATTGGGACATCATGGTCCTCCAGCTCAGGGCGCCTGGGGTCCCGAAACCCATCATCAGCATTGAAGACAGAGGCAAATGTGGCATTAAATGTCTCTGCTTTGCCTATGTCCTTGTCTGTGAGGTGACCATCCCCATCAAGTAGCGTACCTATGTTTTCTCTGGTCCTCCTTTTTTCTATTCACATATTTAAAAAACAAACAAACAAACAAAAAAAACTTTTGTGTCCCACAGACCTGGCCAGCTTCAACTGTAGTTGGGCTTTGGCCACACAAATTTTCTCCATATAAACGCGAACAACGTTCCTGTATTCCTTCCATGTTGCCTGACCCTGCTTCCAGCAGCCATACACTTTCTTTTTATGCCTAAGCTCCAGAAGATCCTTGGTCATCCAAGCTGGCCTTCTGCCCCACCTGCCTGGCTTCTGATATTTTGGAATTGCCTGATCCTGTGCTTTCAGGAGGCAGTGCTTAAGGATTGACCAGTACTGATGGATGCCTTCAAAAGTGGTGGATGCCTTCAAAAGTGGTTTCCCAGGGAACCTTGCTAACTAGTTCCCTGAGCAGCCTGAAGTCTGCTCTCCCCATATCCAGAGCTGAAGTTACAGTGGCAGTTTTCTCCTGTCACCAAAAATTTTAAATTCAAGCTCTTTATGGTCATTATGACCAAGATGGCCGCCAATTGCCATGTCCCCAAAAGACATTCTCCAGCAACAGATCTAGCAGGACACCTTTCCTAGTTGGCTCTCTTAGCACTTGCACCAAGAAGTTATCATCAAGGTGCTTCAGGAACCTCCTGGGCCTGCTCATGTCAGCCCTGTGGTAATCCCAGTTGATGTCTGGCAAGTTGAAGTCCCCTTGGTTCTTGAAATCCAGTCTAGGCAAATCAGAAATAACCCTCCAAAGGGAGATACTTACCATGATTCTTGCCCTTTTTCCCTCCTTTTCTTAGCAGTTATAAAATATAGCAGCAATCTCTCACAGGATCCATTGCTGCATTTTTGTTAAGGCCGTCCACATTGTCTAGGCAACATCTTTGAACTCAGAAGCAGGTGGAGGAACTGGCACAAAATGGAGTTACAACAGTGTATTTTCCCTGGCACAGCATTATTGTGTTTTGTGAGGTTGTTAAAACTTTAAAAATAATACTGGCCAGCCTCATGAGTTCAGTATGTGGCCTGTTCGTCTAAAGTCCAGAAGACTTTCTGTAAAATGCTGGTCAACGTGCCATTGTAACAGGAGGGAGCAACAGGACTGCAAAATGACATCTATGGTGACCACGTTGCTCAATCCTGCATAAACTGGGTCTTTAGCTCACTCCCATGTTATGATACAGATTTTTTTATGCAGCAGGTCTGTAAGTTTTGTAGGTGAAACAAACTTTCCAGTTTTCCTCATAGTTCTCTAGTGCCTTCCAATTATTAATCTGCAGATAGTCACCAGCCAGTGAAGTAATGGCAAAACTCCAAATATGTTCTTCTCCCAGAACTGAAAAACACTGTTTTTTAGTAATATAGAACACTAAAGTGACAAGAATATTTTCACGGGAAACAATTCTAGTGTCTTGTGGCTGTTCAGCCCACCTGTCCATCTCAGCACAGATTCACCTTCAAAGAGGGAGAACCACTGTACTAACGTCTGTTTATCATGCCAGATAAGGCTCCTGAAGCTGAACATCTTTAGAACAGGGGTTTAACAGAGAATATTATGCAAGTCAAGAAGATAAAAATGGTGGGTGTGGGTGGTTTTGGTTTGTTTTTTACACCCTTAAGCTGCAGAAAGCAAACAGTTTCAGTTTTTCCTTTCCTCTTTTCCTCATCCCGACATTAAAAACAGATCATTTATGTTTTTTTTCTTTTTCTTTAAACTTTCCAGAATGATAATTCTGTAGATACTTGAATAATAGAATTCCTCAAATTATCTTTTTTGTGTGTGTTGAGATTCTAGGTTTAGGAGTACTTCGCTCATACAGAGAGAAAGTTTCAATGCAAATGTTTTAATAATAACAGTATGAGTCAGAACCACAGATTAATTCAGGTTGAAAAGGAAGGTTTCTGGCACATTCTTCTATGCAGAGCAGGGTTATTACTTAATCTTAAATTTTAATTAAAAAAAAAAAAAAAAGCTTTATTATGAGAGAGAGCAGAAACACTGTTTCTTGAAGCAGTAAGATGCACAAAGACAGTTTGGTCGTCATCCTGATAAAATGAGACCAGAACAAGGCTGAATCTTGAATATCTGCAGTGCTAGATTTCTGGACACTGCTGTTATCATTATTGGTTATGTCTTCATACACACACACACGCCTCTAGTCATTTTCTTTATCTCCAGTATAAGAAAAAAAAAAAATGCATCTATTTCAGTTGATTGGATACAAACAAGCTGTGCGTGAGGAGGCAAGTGGCTTCATTAGTATGGAGATATGCCCCAGGTAGAATGCCGCGTCTTTCCTTATCTAAAAAATACTCTATGCCCATGTACTTAAAGATCTCCAAGGACAACCTAACGTTTTGGAACTCTTGTACAGCTAGGACCAGAAGGGCCAACAGACACAGAGTTTTAAATGGCCGCCAAACTGGTTGCACAATCCACAAAATAATGCTGTATCGTGGGGACACATTCTTTCAGTAATGAAGTTGCATATTAGAGCTGGCACTAAGGACAGGCACGTGTTATATTCACTGGACCTTCTGGTTTTGCTTTCATCTTTTACTAACAAGAAAAAGCTTCAGATTACAACAGCAGCAACTCCAAATAATCTTTCTTGTGCAGAAAAGCAGAAGTACCTCACAGAAAAAATAAACCCTATAGTGCTCAAATATGTCTTCATCACAAGGAGAAGTCTCTGCAGCCAATCATATACAAAGTTAGGGTCCTCAGCCTTGTTCATGGAACAACTCTCAAAGTAGCTAATATAACTCCAAAGTACAGATTTGATTTTAGGTCTCAAACTGCACAGGGAACAGCTGATCTGTAACTGCACTGTGACTTGCAGAACTTGCAGGCAGGAATGCTGTTTCACCATTTGTGTTTCTGAGCGAAGCCTACTTTTACTTGATAGATTCGAACTGCGGGTTACAAATACCTATTGTGTAGTACACCAGTTTGTACAAAGCTTCTACAACCAGTCTTGCATGTTTGCATACAATTACAGACAAATTGAGAGGTTCATAAGAATGACGTCATTCTTCTCATTGATTTCAAGGCCTCTATTGTCATATTAGGCCTGCATTACATTAGACTGATAAAAGCTTTGCTCTATACAGAGTAACTGCTTTTTACTACAGTTTATATCAAATTTATTTTTCAATTCAAACGTAAACAACAGTAAATTAAATTAGGCATACACCTGATAAGAAAAATTGCTGTTATATCTGAACAGGCTAAGATAAAGCTCCAACAAGGTCTAGATAAATTCAAGTAAAGCAAGCCTGACATCCCTTAGTGCTGAGGCTTTGTGAACAGTGAAAGCCTGTGGCATTTTATTAGCCATGGAAATACTGTATTGACTGGGCTAAGTCGTAACATCCTACTCACTAGGTCATTATTACAGCAATTCTATTAATCAAAACTGTGGGAAAAGTTTGTGGTTTTACATGTTACTCAAATTTAGTTCACAAAAGATAATTTTTCCACCTAACTGCTTGTGAGCTAGACAAGGTCAGCAAGGCCTCTGTTAATAGTTTTAATAATTAAGACATTTTTACTAAGGCTACTAAGAGAAAAGCACAAGTGTAGCTTTGGGACACATGACAAAACTTTTGGGGGAAAAGTGGTTTTCATGGTAGCAGTCATGTAATTATGTTCATGTTAAGATGAATAGTGTAGTATAAAAAAATAGCCATAGCATGTAGCAGAAGGACCAGAACACCACTGTCAAAGATAACAGCTTTTACTGCCAGTGTTAATTTTAATGTTACAGAAGCTTCAGGCATGAAAAAGAGCTGTGTTTTGTTAGGTACTATATAAACATGCATATAACAGAGACTCTAAAATTGATTGCTACATGCCATTCCATCTGACATGTGTGTTCTACAGATGATTTTATTTCCATTCCAAGTATATCTGAATACGGTCGAACTGAGTCACAGTACATGTCATCTCCTATAATGGTTTTATAAAATTTCATTATAAAATGTCATTCATTCATGAAAAGGAAAAAGAAAGTAGATATTAAAAAAAAAAAACATAAGTCAGATCACTGTTTTCCTAAGCTTTGCCCACAATGCTTCCTGAAATGTAAATAGTTGCTTACTTCATGCTTTTCGGTTTTCTGTCTCAACAAAGTACCAAACAATGGATAATTAACCTAGAATTCTGCTTTTGATATTTGACCACTAGATGTTGCTGTGACTTAACTGCAAATGATACTGTACTGCCAACATTTTGTTGGTCTTCTATTTTATAGAACCCTGAAGCATCCTCATATATAAAAATTAGTATTTTCTTTCTGCTTCTTGCATACATTATAGCTGTTACCTTATATAGACAAAATCTATCTTGGCCTCTCTGAGCCAGCCACGCTGGGATATAATAGGGAAATTACTACATTGCATTATAATGCCAGCTTCACCGTGACACCATTTCATGCAGGCTCTGAGTTGAGGTGTAATTCAACACTTGTTTTTAAAAGTGATCTTCTGTTTTTTAGACTTATTTACAGTTATACCAGAACTGAGCTCCTGTCATATAAGTATGTTAACTCTTTGTTTTGATGCCTGTCGTTACTAATTTACGTTGAGGTAGATTTACAAAAACGACACCAAATTACAGTACTTATGCTGATTGGATAGAACATTTCTCATTTTGCTAGCAGGTACAAGCTTATTGGCCCCTTCCAAACCTTCTAAAACTGCCTTTCAAAACCACCATTACATGTTTGCATAGGCAACAGATACATGAAATAAAAGTCCCCACGTGAAGTATTTGCCATTAAAATTTGTTGGAAATTCAGTGCCACTGAACTGCAGTGTCAGGGACCTGACAAATCTACAGAGCACGTTTACACAGCTGTGATGTGCATCCAGCAACAGATTCTAATAAGGCAGCGTGATCCAGAACCAAAAGGCTTTCCTAGCTTAACCAGAGACCTTAGACTAATACCAGAGTCTAAGGTTCTAAGAGACCTAGAGCAAAGGCTAGAAGCCAGTCATCCACACACACAAGCAAGAGTCCATGACCTGGCAATTTAGAACCACTTTCCATTAGTGGCCCCAAGGATATCCAGGTCCTGGATGAAGTATTAATTTAGTATTAGTAAGGATATATGCATTTTACCAGGACTTTAACTGATCTTAAAACTATTGGTACACAACTAATGAATAAAATTGATACAAGAGGCTTTATCACCAGAATTTCTATTTAAATAAAGTTATACATTTCAAAAACCATGAAGAGTCTTGGGTTGTAACACGTTTTGGGTTGTAACACCTACTTTGTTTGAGATAGTATTTTTAATTTTAGCATCTCAACTTATTTTTTGATGCTAGAAAGCACATAAACTTGTGCTGTGAACAGCTTCATTGGACAGAGGCTTCCATACTGAAAAACAGTTTTATCCAGTAACTTCAAAAAGTCATTTAGAGATTTATTGATTTGAATTACAGCAGCTCACTTACCACTAAAGCTTCTGTGATGTACACAATACAGTGTAAATCATGGAAGAGGATAAATTTTATATGTAAATAAAATGAATTTCACCCTGCCACTGATAAATAAAAGAGCTAAGAGACCTTAATATGAGAGGTGTACATCTACTTATATATTGGTGCCAAAGTCAGTCAGAGATTGGCATTAAGTCAAATTTGAAAGGAGAAACAGAGAAGAAAGAGGAAACTATCTTGATCTACATTGCAAAATAAAAGGAATATTCACTAAAATATAATTTATTTCCAGTAGAGAGCATCTGGACAAGCTCTTTTGCATCTCTGCTTCATTCAAAACTCTACTTAAAAGATTGTACTTCACCTTGGGTTCTTCTTTTTGTACTCTAAGTAGGGTTTCTATTTAGCATTTGATTACTCTTAATCAACTGAATAAGAGCATGATTCTTTCAGAAGGCTTTCAAGAGCACAGTCACTCTCAAGTCCACTTTTTTTTTCTGGCTTTTATAAAACAAACTATTTTTTTGTTGTTTATATGATGATCTTTAAGTATTCTCCCCTTGAGACAAACTTCTTTTGCACAATAAGTTCTGTGTGATAAAACATTTTATACATTTAGAACAAAGTTTTTGTAGCATAACTTTGATAAAACCCACAGCAAAGCATCACGGTATCTGTATGCTTTCTGAATGGTCTGGCAGAAGTTTAAATAAAAAAACTACTGCTTTTGCTTTCAGCTCATACTTCTCTTCCTAGAACTTCCCCACCTCCTCCAGGAGGGTTAATATTTCTTAATTTAAGTTACTGTAGGCCAAGAACATGCCATTCAGTTTCACTGAATCCTAGTAGCTTCAGGAATTGCTCCACCTTAATGGGTCAGTTTGCCAAAAGCTTCTATGTACATGGTACTGAGCACTCTACCTCAAGCAAGGCACTTCAAGCACAAGTGTGTTACTCATTAGTTACTGGCTAGAGTGAGCTCTAAATACTCAGACCTAAACCCACAGGGCAAAATGCAATTTCAATCTTTCTAGACATTGAAGGAGAGGGTGCTCATGATATATGGCACACCCTGGTCTAAGGAACCTCTGGAATTTCCTTCCTACTTCTTAGCTCCTTAATTTAGGAAGAAGAATGGGCATGATGGGCTTTGTGCCTACTATAGGGAGGTCCAAGGGAGTTGAAGCAATGAAATGAAAAGAAACATGGCATTGCTGAGCACAACCTTGGGAACATGGTAGTCAGAAGGTCATAAAAAGCAATTTTGAGGACCTGACTGTTAGTGGAAAGATCTGGAACTGCAAAGATACTGGCTGCTCTGGTTCCTTGTATAGTAAAGAAAAAAATATTTTTACTGGAGTAATTCTTAGCACTCTCAATGCCTTTACCTATTTGAACAAAACAACAGGATCTCATGTTTGGCAAAAAACTTGTGACAGAAAGATAAAAAAGTCAAGTAATAAACACTGGGAAAAGTAGTTTTTTCACAAGAAAGATGGCACTGTCACAAGTAATGGGTTGAAGCTTCTTTGGTGCTCAGAGCAACTGTTCTTATATTCAAAACTCTTACCTAAAGGAATAGGTAAGAGTGTGGTGGGTGTGATGACTTCATATGGCATTAAGAGCTTATGACAAACCATTACTTATCTTCTAACTCCTGAGATTCTTCTCTCACTTTTCACATATTCTTCGAAATGATTCTGATATATTTTGTAAGAAAGTCACCTTCATCGACTTAGGAATAGATCAAGTCATGGAACTTTGCTTTCACTAGGATATGCACGCAGTAGTTCTACTTAAGATACCGAGTTGAGATTTCCTAGCAAAGAATGAGGGAGGTCCAAAACTAGCAAGATCCTGTGAAAAACAGCGTGAAAGAAAAGACCTACAAAGTAATCAGTTGAAAGCCTGGAGAGAAGAAGGAACAGAAAATCTAACAAGGAAAGATAGAGTTAGAACTAAGAAAGATGATTTGCTACTGCATAATGAGAAAGTCTACCAAGGACTACAGAAGTAAACATCGGAGGACAGCATATGCCAGCTACTGCCTGAGGGAAAGCAAGGCATCAGCTGAGCACAAGGGAACCAACCTCACCAGCCAGGGCCCAGCCCCACAGTGCCTGAGCAAGGCAAGCATGGCACGTGCAGAGATGGTGACTATATCCACCCTGGAGTCCAGACCAAAACATTAAGTTAATTGTGAGGAAGCACATCTGCAACGACAGGAGAGAAACAAGCCATAGGTCAGGATCAGGTCTACTGGTTGCCACGCAGGCCCACAGTGACGTAACAGTTCAGAAAGTCTGTAGGTCAAGGCCTGAATCAAGGGGTGCTATGGCCAAGTATAGGTATAGCAAACAGTAAACAGAAACTAGCATCCCTCCAGCAGTATCACAAGGACCACTGAAGCCCCAGGGCCAAGCTTAAATAGAGCTCCTGGGCAAGTGATATGAGTGGAGGCCCCAGCTGAGGCTGGTTAGGGCCATTGAGGCCTATTTGGTGTAATCAGGGCTGTCTTTCATTAGAGTGCTGTGACAGTGTGAAGAGCAAAACAGAGTGGTGAATGTGAATAGATGAAACTCAGTACAAAAATGGAAGGGTTAATAGAGTATAATTGTCAATAAACTGCTGCCTGTATATTCTCAACGTGCCATTTCATAGATTTCTTGTCAATCGAGTAGAAATATCATCCATGAAGTTTTGGAAAGAAATTCTATAAAAGGAAAACTTCACAAAATGCAGTCATTTGTTTTATCTACTACCTTGTACTTTTTCTAATAAGTTTTGTCAAAATATTGTCAAAGATGGAAGTGGAAGAGGAGAAGGAAGGAAGGAATAGGAAAAAAGGTCTTTGATTTTGGTTTTATGTGGCTTGCTCAGATAGAATCTTTCCATTGCTTTTGTTTCTGTATTCTGTTAATAAGCTACCCGCTTTTTTTATTTTTTATATATTTTTTTCATCTACTCAGTTGTGAGATTGCTTATTGCCCTAAAACTGCACAGGCCGTCTCTCTTCTGTTTTCAGTTTTCCTTGTAGTGGTTTATGCCACTTCCTCACTTTGACCACCGAGACATGCATAATCCTTCATTTTTTATATTATTTTCTTCTTTTCCTGGACCTTCCATACAGCAAATCTACTTTCTACTAAACAGCTTTATCTTGTGGTTTAAGAGACAGATGATTAAGCTTTTTGCTTTGTGTCAAACTGTTAAGTAAGAGCTTACAAAATTAATGCTTTCAGTGGTCAGCAGTAAATAGTTGCGCGTTGCTAATTTTTTCAAGTTTCTCAGTATATTTGCATATCCTCTCAAAGGCAATTACCACTACTGTATGTGCAAATCAGTTAGACTTTTAAATGGATGGAAGTTTCAACAGCTGTTAAACATACATGTTGTTTCATGTCTATAGTGATTAGAAATGCAAGTTATACCCTTCTTGGAGTCAGTACCCATTTCAAGCCTCAAACTGTAACTCTCAAATCATTTATTGTGAGATAAATGGATCATTTAATGTAGTAAAATGGACGTCCCATCACATTCTTAAATGCAATACTGTCCTGTCTGCCTAAATGTACCTGGTGGTGACAAGGTTATGTAGAACTGAGGAATGGATATAAAGTAAACTGGATGTAAAGTAAACTAACTCCACTTTTGCTGAAGGGTCATGTAATCTGAATAAATTGAAGAAGCAGAGGGCAGGCAGCTTTGAAAAGATTTTTCATACAAGTCATGTTTTTCTGATTTAGAAGAAGGTATTTTCTACTTGAGTACACAAATCAGCATTTGCAAGTATTTCAAGGATACTTAAAGCGGACCAACCCAAGAAAGTTGTAATTTACAGTAAATGGAACTGGTGTTGCATTATTTGGCTATAAAGTATGTTTATACTTGAATACTGTACAAGTAATTTTTTTGCCCCTTAATGCTAATAGAGTGTCAAAAATAATATTACCCTTAGTTAGTTATGGAATATGTCAGATTTTCTTAAGATTATTTTATTTGATTAAAACAAACAAACAAACAAAAAACTTTATTTTAAATATTCCAGCTAAGTAAGATTAATTGAAACTGACATAGCATAGCAAAGTTCCCGAGTCAAGCTCTTGCTGTCAATAAGTACACTTTTAAAAATTTTCTTCCTATTTTATAAAATCTTGCAACAGCAAAGGTAAATCTCTGTTCAAAAACTCTGTTGCAAAAAGCTGTAACACTTCCAGGAAAACATGTTCTATTTCCCAAACTGACGTTGGTTTATAAAAAGCTAAAGTGACTTTGACATTTGGAAATCTTTAAAATGTACCATCTACCCCCCGGATATGAATATCCATTTTTTTATTTTTTTATTTTTTCATTAGGCACTAATAGGTACTACTGTAGCCCCTTTAAAATCAATTGGTGTTCAACAACAATTTTTCAAAGCATCCTAAAAAATAAAGGACATAACAAATGTCATTGAAATGAAGATACTAGTAACTGAAACTGCATACAAGTACAAGTTCTAAGTCATCTATCTTGTCTCTTCTTTGACTACCTTACAAAGCATATTATTGAAAGTCAGATACTTCAGTCCGTACTCAGGAACTATTCTCACTGAGCTCATATAATGTCGGTGAGACTGGACCTGAAATGTGTAAATCTAGGGCAAATATATTTCTTAATGTTTTTTTGAGTCTTGTTGGTAAAGCCAATTTAATTCTAATGTGCAATCGTAATAAACAGAAAGAACGTATAAAGTCACGGCACAACCAGCTCCCTGAAGTCATCACACAGGCATCTGGCCTGTGCTACATGCTGTTCTACGGACCAAGGAGTGCCACAAACCCCAGATTGTCTCTCCAGGGAAGGCAGAAGACACTGTGAGTTTACATCCTGTGTATTTGACAAGGAGGAACATAAATCAAAACCAGAAACAAGACATATCCTTCATCTGGATCCTAGAAGGCAGATCACTTCACTTTATGCAAGAGGATAAACTGAGAAACTGTCCCTTGTGTCTGAAGTTCTGCAGACCCATTATAAAGGTACATAAAGTGCAGACAAACTTCTACGACTAAAAGCAACTCAGCAGCCATTGTGATTCAAAAAATGTTATTAAATAAATTATTTCAAACCTGAAACAGGACTAAGGTCAATTTAGAATTAAAAAGTGTTGAAACCCGAAGGCATTTTCTTCAAGGTTCTCAGAGTGCCCAGCTGAGATTCAGCACAGCCAGCTTTTGTAGTCAAGGAAGGCACTGCAATACAGGGTAGACATATCTTTAAACCAGCATGCTACTCACAGTAAAACGTTACGCCACTTGAAATTGTGTCACAGTAGTACCCTAATAAATGTTTTTGTGAACAGTTAGAGGAGGCTGAGGTAAACCGTACAGCATGCAGAATAACAAACTGTAAAAACTAGTATTAAAATAATATTTGGAAATCACAGTTCACGTTTTTCTTTCTTCAAATAATTTTTGAAACCTATAAACTCACCATATACTTTTGTTTTTGTGAATGAAATATTCTATATAAATTAGCGACAGCTACCAGAAGAGAAGTAAAAACTTCCTATGCAATCCAAAGAAGAGTAAAGGAAATGTCATAGCAAATATATTCAGATTTCTAATTTTGAGAGTTCCAGTGTAATACCTGAAAGTACTCTAGTGCAATTTGGATGATTGTTTTGGCAGGTTGGCAAGAAAAAGTTGTAGTGTCATAATCAGCCTAAGCTAACTAATGCTGCTGTCAGAAGTGGTATTCCCTCCATCCTAGGCCACACATTCTTGCCAGGTCTGGCAGGCTGCGGGTTTGTTCGTACCACTAGGTATTTCTGCTTGCTGATTGGGCTGATCTGAAAGCTAGCCCAACAACAAAGGAGTTCTTTAGCTTTAGGCTCGTGCCTGAGACGCCTCTGCTACAAATTGAGCTTCTCTGTCCCAGTAGAGATTTAAACTCCTCCAGGGGGTAGCGCAGACCACTTTTAAGTTAGGAGCATTTTTTTATGTTGACCATAGGAATCCTAACAGACTTTGCAAATAATCCTTCAAATAGCTAACTGTTAACTGTGTGTAACATTAATATTTATTTTCATTTTGAATATAGTGTTTGTAGAGTGCCTAAATGAGGTGGTTTTGCTAAAAAACAGAAAAGGCTGTTCTAAAAGTACTCCATGCTAATCTCATTTGTTCCTTGGTAGTTTTTCCAGCTTTCCATCAAAGTTGAACAGACAAGTCATGTGCTCTACTTATGCGGTATATTCTCTGATTCCATTCATAAAGAATTTGACTCTTTAGCTATGGGATATTAATTGATAGAAATAACAGGTCATTGAGTGTCAATACTCCAAATGGCTTGAACGGCTTTTAGACAAATAATTGGATAATTATAGGCAGGCATTTAGAGTTTGTAAAACATGATGCATTTTCTTTCCAACTCATCAGTTTTCAGCAGTCCTTTTAATCCTGTTTTGAGCAGATATCATGATATGGTATTTTTGAGGTTTTTGTTTGTTTGTTTTATATTCAGTAGGCCTTAGGAATAGGAAACTGAAAACTTCCTTACTATTTTCACCAAAAAGTTCTCTATTATAAGTATGTTAAGCCTTTTCTTTCTTTTTTTATTTTATCTTTTGGGTAGGCCTTCAGAATGCCAAGCTAAAGTTGCCCTGATATTATTTATGAAAAGTTTTATATTTTAAGTATGTAAACTTTTGTATTTCCTTAGATATAAGTAAAGGTCATATTGCTGCATGCTGAATCAACTATAAATATTTCCCGTGAGTTGGATTTTATTTCTAAAGTTGCTGACCAGACTTCTAAGTGTGACTTTGTATCAGATGACCATCTGGGAGACATCTGTTCAAGTGTAATATCTCCCAGAGAGGGAACGTCCTACAGTACAAATGTAAAAAGCTGGAGTAACCTTCCACCTCTGTACAAGTGTTTAATGAATAGCAAACAATAAATAAGAAAACAATGGTCGTTACTTGGATTCTGTGGATTCTTGGATTTGACCCACTTACGAATTTTTCTGTCGTGTATTTGATTACAATAAATAATTGTTCAGCAATTTTGTTTTGTGTCTATCTTAGTGCACTATGTCTCCTCGTCTTACAAAATCTGAAAAGCATAGTTCATGTTGCCAACTGAGTTCTCTCATTGTTTTCAGCTACCCCAGTAGGCTTTAAGAGATTAATAATACATCAGAAAGTGCCCATACAGCTTTTACCATATTTACTCAAAGTGTTTGCAGGGTCACCAGCTGTATTATTACAAGCTATATTACTTCCAGTTAAAAAGCATTCTCTCAGAGAAATGCATACACAATATAAGCAATAAAATAACATCTCAGTGGAGATAGAGGCTCCACAGCCATAATTGTCAAGTTTCAGAAAACTATCCAATGAAAGAAAAGCCTCTGCTAGGTATATTTTTACTTTATGTCGACTCTCTCTATAGACAAATTCGTGCCTACCTATTGTTTATCCACTGATACGGCTTGTTTTATTCCAGTATTATAAAAGTAATCTGGTTGGGAAAAAGAAATAAAAATAATAAAAAAATTGTATCTTTTAAATTTAAACATTATGTTTCAAATTAAGGAAATTTATCTTTTCCTTGAGTATTATATTCATATAGCACATCTTAAGACATTATCTAGTTAGTACCAGCCTTACCTTATCCATTAACGTGGCATAATACATAGTCTTCCTGCATTTAAATATTTTACCACTGAAAAAGAGTAATTCCCAGTGAATATCACTAAATTAGAGATCAGAGTAATGCCCTGGTGTATTATAGTGTGAAATTCTTTTTTTTTCTTTTTTTTTTTTTTTTTTTTCTTTTTTTTTTTTTTTAAGTAATTGTGCTTCCATATGGTTTATCTTTACATAAAAGTAAATCCAAGATTAACATCTTTCAAATAGTTTGATATATAAAAGTGCTTCTATTTTTATTACTTCCAATGCACACACTGCAAATTCACCCAGTGGTGACAGAAATAAACGTCACTCTGTCACAGAAGCCTTAAAGTCAGTGAAGGAGAAATGATGTAATTCCCTCAGATTTTAGAGTGAGAGTTGGTATTACAGAAAATTAGAGAAAAGCAGGAGTCTAGAAAACATTATGTCTCATGTTGGTGCTATCTATGTTTCTAGGAATCATGAGGAGCAGACATAATTTGATTCCAAACTTTTTAATCATTTCTTTTGCTCCTTGGTTACTCTTTAGCTGGAAAGCACAAGGAGAAGAGCGTGAACATGATCAGCCTTCAGACACAGCACCGCAATGTCCTGACCACACTTTAGGCTGACTGTGCCGCAGATCTGCTAGCATTTTCTTAATTATCTTGGACAGCTTGTGTGATCATTAGATTGTGCTAAACTGTTTTCCTGTACAGTGTTTAGTACAGTCAGTACTTTTATAATGTAATTGTAAAAGAACTGTCAGGAAACAGTCTCCTTTCCTGTCCTTCAACAAAATCATGCTGCAGCTAATGTCACCAGAACTAAAGCCTGTAATAGGCCTTCATCTTGCTTTAATATAGGACTGAAGTTTGCTGCTTTTGCATCAAAATCCAATTAAACAATATATTCAATCCATTCAGGAAAAAAAAAAAAAAAAAAAAAAAAAAAAAAGCTGCTTTTCCCTTCCTTTATGCCGGAGGCATCCAGAAATGACAGGATATTGGGTCTGTGGGCTTGCCTAAACTAACGTCACATCTAAGAGCTGGGGAAGGCATCAGGAAGCAGTTATCTGAGTGAAACCAGACATAACAGATACCATTTTCTGAAATGCTGCATCAGCTAAAAAGTATTCTAAGTTCTGTCTTGCTTGTGCTGAGCAGGTACATAACAACAAAGATCAAAGATGTCTCAGCAATCTGGAAAGAGGTACTGCAATTAAGGTTCATCCATCAAATCCAATACAGTTTAAGCCAGTTGGCACTGGGACAAATATCTATAAGCAAGACAGCAGGGAATCAGTGCCTTTCAGGTGCAAGACTAACACACTAATACCAGGTCCAGCGAGTTTGTGACAGCTAAACCCCCTAAATGTGAGCAAATGCCATGAGGCAGGTAGCTAAGTCTGGTGCTATCACTAATTCATCTTGTTTACATATAACCTTAAAAATAACTCTAATGTGTAAATTCTATTCATACCTAGTCCTGTGTACCTTATCAGGCCTTCTATTCACTGGCTTGCTTATCTTGGAAGTTTGTGTAAGTCCACTCTGTAAAGTGATGAAATTTCCACTTCCATCTTTACTTTTACATTTCTTCACCATTTGGGCCAACAGCTGATGGAAAGTGAAACGACTTCTCTTCCAAATTACTCAAGCTTAGCTTAACTGCTAAAAATCTGGATCTATTTAATGGCATTTAAAGACTGTTTGAAAGAATATCGTTGACTTATTTAAAATAGTTCTGCTGTTGAAAATGACTACTTTGCATGCAAGAAACAATGTATTTTGATTTCAGAACCTGCTTGTTAGTGGTACTGCAGATCCATAAAGAATTCCGGTTAGGATGAATATGTTGACTGTAGACAGCCAATTTCAATATGAACTTTGGACATGCATCACAGCTACTGAAACTGCCATAAATCTTGTTTGCCAGACTTATCAGGAGTATTATTTAAGGCTGACTTGTGCAGCCAAAGTACTTCTTGAGCTCCCCTCTCAGTCTCATGGGAAACACAGGGATCAGCATCTCTTGGCACTTGGGAATTAAGTCAAAGTACATGGGGAGGCATATTCCAAATAAATTCCTGAAACAAATTATAGTATATTGGCATGCAATTATAGCCTGTTGTGAAACATGCCTGGTGATATGCAGACCATATAAAAAAGAGCATACAGTATCCTATTCAAAACTGGGAAATCTGGCAAAGAAAGTAATTCACAGCATGATGAAGCATTTCTGATTAATGAAACACATTGTGTCACAAACCTGTCACCCAGCCTGTGCCAAATTATAGGTGAGCAGGAGCTACACAGCGTAACAGCTTTGGTGACTTGTCCTAGCCTTAAAAGCAGTCCTTTGCATCACTTGGGTCTCAGACTCCTGCTTGCACTATGTTTTCTGACACTGGTGGTCCAAAGCAGCAAGGGGTGAAAAATCCGAAGGGGGGGAATGTATGGCAAGTGGGAAGAGAAGGCCTCAGAAAAATGGTCTTGTTTTAAGATTTCCCAGTATCTTTCTCAATAAACAATATCTCTGTGTTCTACTCACAGAGTAGAATCCTGCATTATTTCTGTCTGACTTCACTCATTCATTCAGGTTCATTACCAGTCTGTATCTGTGATACAATCTTTCACAAGGACATACATATACACGAGTCACATACATGGATGATTCATGTCCATGGATGATTCAGTTATTCTGATTTCACCCATATCCACAAAGCTGAAAGCTTCTGCAGTTAAAACTGAGCAATAAAATTTTGAAAGAGAAAAGATATCCTAACATATGTATAATGGTGCATTTAAAACGTCAGCACATGTGCAACAAGCTGAGCAGGTGACTTAAAGATGCTTATCTCTGCCAATTTTGTCTTGACAAAGAAATAACCATTATCTACTATTACAGAATCCTTCATTCTTTTGTAGAGAAACATACAGTATTGTATGTTATACTGTATATATTCCAACTCCCTCTTTTAAGGGTCATATCACATATGCATAATAGCAGCAGAACAATGAATCCTGCTAGGGAAAATGTAATAATCTCATTTTATGCTATTCAGCTCAGTAGAGTGGGACTTTGAGAACAACAGAAAATCATTTTTCTATCAAAATGACAGAAGAGAAATCTTTACCTAGACTTTTTGGACTGACAAGCTGTCAGAACTGGTTTTCCTTGTCCAAAAATGAGAGGCTTATAGACCACAGAATAAGAAAATCAGCTTTGAATTTTCTGACCTTGAATGACCTTCCTATATATTTATATATTTCTTTTCGTAGCATCAAATCTGGACATGAAACGTTGTGGTCATTATGAGGAACTAAAATTTTGCACTTCTCATTTTAACATTTCCTAGTAGATTTGTTACAGTCCCAGTCTTTTTATAGTTAACATGGTTATACTGCATTGATGCTATCCATACCAAAGATACTGAATTTCCAAGCAATACAGTCTACCGGAAGATTTACACAGATCAAATATTTTCATCACAGGTAAATGACATTTTCCTTTCTTCCATGTACATGATGACATTTCATTGGAAATATGTTTAGAATTAGGCACATTTCCACACACATATATTGTCTTTACTTTTTATGCCTGCATAACTTTAGGCATTGCATGAAGAAGAGGAGCAAGGATTTTGGTTAAGTAAAACCAAAACCTTGAATATTCCCATTTGACTTGGAAAAATTATTTTATTAACCAGGAAATTATAAAGAACGCATTGTTGAGATTTTCTTCAAATGTTTGTCAATTTAAGATGCTACAAAAACATAACCTATAATTTGGGAAATGTAAATGCAGTTTCTAAACTGCATTTTGGCAAGCTACCAGTGGCATCTATTGGCAAAGCAGAATGTGAAAAAAGGAGAAAATGAAAGCAAAATACAGAAGGTAAATTGATGGTTATGTGAGGAGATCACAAGCCACCTATGAGCCAACAGCTCAGAGCCAACAGTTAGGTCTGTGTAGACAGTGGGATTATGATGCTCATAAAATCTTAATAATTTTGTATGGAAAAATATTGCCATGGTATATAGTGGGCTATGCATTCTCAGGCCTGAAGTTTCCTCCATAGGTTCTAGGAAGTGCAAATTAAGTGTGGAGAAGCATATCAGGATTCCCTGTGTCCAACCAAGGGTTTGTCCAAAGCATGGCTAATTGAGGCATACCACTAGGGTATGTCAGTCAGAATAAGGAAACAAAGGTATGGTACAACTAGGAGGCTGAGTCCTACCATTTAATTACTGATAAATTAATAAAGCCTGTAGAGGATGTGTAGAAGGGAAAACATCTGTGTCCACTGATAGATCTGGACTGCTCTGTTGTTTAAAATAACTGTCTCAGACTATGAAAACACCAGGGAGTTATGTAAAGACAGCTTCTCACTAAAGAATAGCTTTAATTATTAGAGGCAGAGTTTGAAATTTTTATCACCTTCGTTTATGTCTGCACTTAGGTACTTACACTAGGAGCTGAGGATTCTTTGTAGGCAATGAATGAAAAAGTCACCATTACAAGACAGATAAGAATGTAATTACATGTGGAAACTAACAGCTGAAACAGCACCTAAGCAAGGTTATTAAAGTAAGGTGGCAAGAATACGCTTGACACTGTACACATTGGCCACAGCCAATGTACGTCTGTTCCATAAAAATAAGGGGAGCAATGAATTTTCATAGGATTTCTAAGTAGACTGATTTAGAATATGCACATGTAGTGCAATATGTAATGCACACTAGTCAAGTATGCATAAGAAATATGCAATTCTCACAAAACCAGCTCTTGAGATTTTGGATTCAGGGAAGGAATGCATTTTCTTTTGAGAGTTAGGTTCTTCCACTTTTAAAAAAATAAAACCTGATTATCATCCCAGTTTGTATTCCAGAGAAGCAAGCTTCTGACATAGCTGTGCTTATAAATAGCAGATGTTGACAGCCTCCTGAACAAAGGATATTCTTCTTTCTTTAAGTTTTTGTAGTCCTGAGAATGGAACTAAGCCCTGTGTGCTAATGTTTTCCTGAACATAGACATTTGCTCAGCATAAAGCTATAACAAGAAATAGTGGCAATTGCTAAATATAAACTACTGCAGTACAAAAAAAAAAATAAAAAATAAATAAATTACATTTGTTGTGTGCCATTTCTTCTTGTTTCTTGGCTTGTTCCAGATGACATAATTAGCTGCTAAATGTAATTCTCCACTTTATACGGTGCTCTGTGATGTAGGATCTACACTTTTTCTAAACCCTTAATTCAAATAAATAGGTTTAATTGGTAGAATTATTCATAGTAAAGATACATTTATTATTTTATAAAAGTGTTTGTAGAATCTGAAGACCTAATAAATGGTGATTAATCCTTTCCTATGTCATTGTTTTCTGGCTGGTTAGACTAAATCATAGTTGCATTTATCATTTCACAAGTTGAACTGCTGACCTCAAATGTCATGTAATTACCAGACCTAATGATATAAAGCTGACACCAGTCTAGTAAATTGTGTTGTTCACAGTGTGCAAAACAAATTCAATCACCCTGTAACATATAGGCTTCCTGCTTTATCCGTTTCTTCTGTGTGTAAACTAATAAGCTGTTGAAAAATAAAAATGAATTTTATGCACAGCAGCTATCAATTAAACACATATATAAAGTATGCTGCCTGTCAATAATTCCGCTGTGCTTCAGGAGTGTTCGTTTTATAATATTTGCTAACCATAGCAAAGTAGGAAAGGGACATTCAATGAAACACAATTGTATTGTGTTTTGTAGGTTTGAATTTAAAATCTTAGTTAGCTGATTTACAATACTGTTATGCATTGTTATTGTTTTGTCAGTGAAACTGTGCCAATTTAATACTGCCTTCTGATCTAGTTCGACTATGTTTATGGTCTATTTTCATCTTACATCTTTTTATTTTTAAGAAATTTGACCATCAGGTGCACTCAAGATGTAAAGTTGTAATGAAAAAAAAAGTACTGTGTGAGTACATAATTGCTGAATATGTTCTGTTTTACTGGTTTTGGATTGAGACTAACATGCACATATCTCCACAGTTATAATATTATTTTAAATATATTTATCACATCACTGTTGTTAAGCAAATTGTTCAGTCTATCACAAATAAACTTTGATTAATCATACACTGCTGAGATCACAGCAGCTATTTAGATTCCACGAGTTCTTGCACATTTTTTAATGGTATCAATGTCTTCTCTGGGAGAGGCAAATTACTACTGGAGCTCTCTCAAAGATGAAATATACTTTAATGCAATGCCACCATGTTACTATAAAGTGAGTCTTTTAAGATTGTTGACACCCTGCTGAGCTTTATATATGAATCTGGGACATTTTTTCAGTAGCCATGTTCAAAATTCCACTTTTATTTAATTTTGTGGTATTGCATCTGACTCTTGATTTTGTATTTAATTTTCTAATTCCATTACCTGCAGTGCTTTTAGAAGAAATAATTTAATGAATTATATCTGTATACACAGTATATATTTGTACATTATATATATATTCAGCTACTGAGGGAAAAGAAGGGAGGAGAGGAGAGATTCAGCAGAGTAAGAAATGAGAAATAAGTAGCAAGGAGCAAATAAAAAATACCAGAATACACCTTTAAACTTATTATCAGTACAAATAGTGTCATATCAGAGTCCTTCAATTATGAAATTTGTTATGAATACACATGATTACAGTTTCATGAAGCACATAAAAATGCTAACCATACCTCAAAAAATCAATATTTTGCAATAAAGTATTGAGTGAGATAGAAAGACATGTTTTAACACATTAGAGTGCTAATTATTTTAATTTACCAGGTACTAGAGTAACTGAATAGAGAGGAGATGAAGGCCAGATCTTTCTACTTTTCCTAGGATTAAGTTGCGATGCTATAGTAACTGCGTTAATCACTTGAGGCTGTTGTCGTGCCTTCAATGGTGCAGTAAATAAAGACAAAATAATTTTGATTACTATCTGGTTTTATTAAAAGAAAGAGCAAAAAGAAAATTAAAATGAAATAATGAGACTAGAAATTGGTATAAACAAGGGTATCTCTCTTCATTCAGATGCTTTTCAGGGACATTCACTGTAAGAGTAATGGAAATATAAGAAGTAAGAAACACCTTGCCAAACGCATAGAGCATCTAGTCCAAAGTTTGCTCTTTACAGTAGGAGATAGCACGGATAGTCAAGTCCGGCCACTAGCTGCAGTTTGTTCCTTTCATAACCCTCCAGAATCCATAACTGCTCTACCAGTTATTAGTGGATACACAATTCTTTTAGCACCCATTTACGATCTTATCATCCATGAACTTGCCTAGCACCTCTCTGAACCTGCTAATACTGTTTGCCTCCATGGGGGCTTGTGGTAGCAAATTCCAGAAAGTGCTACCCACTCTGTTAAGGATTTTCTTTAGTCTGCAGTCTCTCTTATCATGTGTTGTGGCAGTTGTTTAAAAGTAGTTCTGCATTCACTTTATTCAGTGCTTTTGTGCTTTTGCAAATCTTGTTCCTGCCCCTTCAGCTTTATATTCTGCACACTGAGGAATTGCACCTTTGCTAGCCTAACCCATAAAGTACCTGCTGGCCTCTTCTTGATCACTTTAGATGCCTTTCTCTGTATCTTAACTCCCTTATGCCCCTCTGGAGAAGTAGACATAGGATCTGTACACACTATCGATCTTAATGTTTTAAAAATAATTTGCAATAGAGCTTAAACTAAACTAAAAGATATACTGGTGCAAGGCCTGACTCAAAACAGAAATCCAGGTACCAACTGTGCCCAGAGAACCATCAATCTCTTTGATCCATTTAAGGGTTATCATTAGTTTAATCAGTTGCAAACATGGTTGTGGAATTTCCATGATTATCATGGTTTATTAAAGACTGAGTAAAAACCCCTCTATCCTCAACAAATAAATAAATAAATAAATAAAATTTATACCCACGTGCTATTATATTTTCCAAATAATATGAAAAATGTCTTACTTGATATCATAAATGATATAGTAAATTAATTTAAATAAGGTATTTAAATATATATATATGACATATATAAGATTATGTGTATATGATTGATATAATCTTATTTATATCAGATATAATCTGAGAAATCATGTGGTTTGTATCTCTATTGAGTTTTACTGCCTTTGGTACAATTAATGTAACAAACCAAGTGGTTCAGAAAGATCTCACTAGCTGTTACACTATTGGTGCACTCGGTCAACTCCACAGAAGATGCTGCACTAAATAAATTGAATAAAAGTGAGGATTAATTTTCTAAATACAGCCTCAGCTTTCACATGATCTAGCATCCCAGGCAACTCAGCCATGCTTCCTTCGCCCCACTTACAGTCTTATCTAACAGCAGAAGAGTGTAAGAATTGTCTAACAAGGGAAGACTAATTGGTCTATCTCCTTTACTATTTTGTATTCAGCTAATGACAGGTTTTGAAGGAAAAGTAGCAAGTATTAGATTGTGTAACACTGTAATAAACACTCCCGTTTCTGCCCAAGGGAAGAAATACATTCCTTAAAGCCTCATGATTGACAGACCTTATTATAAATTTTGTCCTAGCTAATCTTACTGAACGTGTTATCCCTTTTGAGCTTGACTTCTGATTTGCTTTTGCCTCTGTCAGAATAGTAGCCTGTGCGGGTGAATTTCTTAAGTTAATTATTTTAGGCACAAAATCATACTAGCCTTTTAAATAATTAAAAATTAAAGGCCAGATGCCCTTTTTGGACCTTTAACTACACTGACCATGAGCAAATGTAGAGTAAGGGCAACTTAATTTGTTCAGAAACAGAAACTGAGTTATTCAGTGTTAGCTCAGTTGATGCTAATGGAGCCACGCTAACTCATGCACTTGGGATCAAGCTCATAAGCTCACACATGCATTTCATTTACTGATTTATGCAGTCTACTAGGATATGCTGCATGATAATGTGAGGATTAATCCTGCTTTTCTTCAGTTGACTCCCGAATGTGATGTACATTTGTAAGAGCAAAAGTTGCTTATAGTTATTTTAGGATTTCTGAATTTGTCTGCATGGGGAACTGACAACGTGACATTTCCAGTGGCTGACAGAAGGAGCATGGATTTCTAGCTCTGCGAGTATCCATAAAATGTATTGTTTCTGTCACAAATTTCTTGCATGAATATGTAATCTCTATGAAACTGAAGCAAGAATGTTGCTTGATTGATAACGTTTGCTTTTGGCCTTCTCAGGTACATAAAATAGGACCAAGCTTTTATCAGCATCAGGTGATCTGTATTTTTGAAAATAGCAACTGGAAATATTATAATAATAATAATAATAATAATAATAATGTCTTTCCATTACTCCAGGTTCATATAAGTAGCTCCGTTCTTTCCACTCTATCCAGACGTGGTATAGGAAGCAAGATTTCTTTGCGTTCAGCTGAATTAACGGAGGATAAAAGAAAAAAACACCTTAAGGCTCCATTCTTGAACAGACTTGGAGTCGAGTGATTACAGGCCTGTACTGATCTCTTCTATTTGCATTCTTGACACTGCAGTTTTGGAGGTAGGAAGGCTTTTAACCACCCATTGCTCTTGTAGTGCATTGTAGCATACAGCCAAGAAGTGAGCTTATGTGTTAGTTTACAGTCTTACTTTAAGTTTAGTAAGTAGTGCTTCCTCATTTGATAAGTATATTAATATCTGAAAACTAAGGGGATTGCTTATGAATGAGTTCTTATGTCCGTAGCAATGTTTACTTCATAGTTCCAAATTGCTTCCTCATGCACCTAGGTTGGCAGTTCATGTGTGGCTTGATCTCACAGGGGCTGGTGTCCCTGGCAAAAGCAGCCACAGCTCTTCTCCTGCTGAGGTGACAGGCACTCCCCAGCACTCCATCCTTTCCATAACACTTTCATGCCAGGTGCTGTATAGGAACAGATTGAAGAGACTTTGTCTTACTGCTGCCGTCTTTGCCTTTACATACTTTTCCTATTGTTATTTCCCCCTTTCCTATCTATTCATTCTCTAGTGACCCGGGGTCCATTTAGTAGGAGCATGTATGTCTGTCTTTGCACCTTGAATTGATGGTGTTGCATGGTGTAAAATCACTTTCAAACAGTTCATGCAAAGAATTTTGGCTATTCCAGGTATTCTCTAATAGTCACTTCAAGTCAGCTGCTTCACAAATACTAAACAAACTCATTACAAGAAGCAGATGCAAAGTGGCTGAGAGCACAGTCAAAGAGAATTTGCTGTGAAACATGAATGAATAGCTTCTCAGATATTTCAGTTTTGTAAAGCTATAGTTAACAAGAAGGAGAAACTCTTTCATAAATACTTGACACAATTCTGGAAAACTAAAAGTAATACTGAAAAACAAAAAATCACTAGTAATAAGAGCCCAACGAACATTTAACAGATGTGAGAAAATTTACTCTGATTTTGCACTGTAACAAGAAAAGGAACTTCCTGTCCCTGTTTCCCCATCCCTATCTTCTCACTGCTAACTTTGGGAATGTTTTTGTTTGTTTGTTTGTTTGTTTGTTTCCTGGTATTTTTATGCTGGAGACATGGTTATTCTCTAAAAGACTGGCAAATTGTACTAGTAGCATATATCAGCATGGCAACATAAGCAGGAAGCATGATGAATCATCAAGTGACAACCCAGAATTTGGAAAAGATAAGTCCCACTAAAAAGCATCATGACAACATGCTTTCCAATCAAGAGGCATTCAGCACAGTCACAGCTTAGCAGATATTTGGCAGGCATATCCAAACCCCCAAAGGATTCTTTAGTGTATTTTGATATTGATCAAACCCACCTGGCATATTCATCTCTATATTTCTAGAATGCTGTCATTTAATGTCTCTTGACACTTAAAATCATATAGATCAAAACAAAGAAACCATTTGAAGTGTCTTTTGTGTTAAATTGAATACAGTATTGGATGAGACAGTGCTAGTAATGTTTTCCAAATAGAAACTGCATAGCATCATCGGTAATGTGTTTGTTGGTTGTGGGATTTTTGTTTGGTTTTGTTTGGTTGTTTTGTTTTGTTTCTACTTACTTCAACCATCAAGTAATTCAGCTGCATCAGAAAGAAAAATAAAAACTGTTTTAAATTCTTACCTCCTCTTGAAGAAGGAGGAAGAAACCAAGTTGATGAGTTCAGTGGCTCAGCATTAGAATCATCCTCAATCAAATTAACTGGCGACTCTAGAAGTTCATGAATCTCGGTTAACAGTGATTCTAAAACGTAAGAAAAAATATATATAAAATAGATTTTAAAAAGGAAGGAAAGAAGGAAGGAAGGAAGGAAGGAAGGAAGGAAGG